>NC_043716.1:54466829-54496248 GCF_006229205.1 Suricata suricatta | reverse complement strand
AGGGTGGGGGCGCCCTGGTGGCCCCCCGCAGGCCCCCCACACCGCCCCCCAGCGCGGAGGGCTGCCTCCGGGGGCGCCCAGCCACTTCCCAGTCCAGAGTCCAGGCGCGGACGCGGGGAGGGCCAGGTGGCCCCGGGGGCGGAGAGAACGCCGGGGAGAGGCCTGGGCACGGCGGCCCAGCCCGGGAGGGGGCGGGGGGTGGGGGTGGGGGCGTGCGGGGCTTTGGGGGGGTGTACACAGGCCTCGTGGGCCCGGGCAGGGTCTTTCTGGTAGTCAAAGGAGGCAGACTGCACTGACTCCTCTGATGAGCGCATCTGTAAAATGGGTGCGTGGGATCAGATCATTTCTGTTCCACCTGAGACACATTTGTCCGCTTTGTGCCGGGGACTGCGCGCGGCTCGGAAGGGCAGACACGGGACGCGGAAAGCAGGCAGTGACGACAGCGCGCGTGTCCTGGCAAAGGGTGTACAGAAGAATTCTCTGTGCTTTTGTATCTTTAAGGAAATGTTCCGTAATTTAAAAAACTAACGCACAGAGGAGAAAGTGATACATTTTGTCTAGAGGGCGAGGTCAGAGCTGTGGTAAGGCGTTGCCAGAACGCGGTTTTAAAGAATGAGTAGGAGCTTGCCAGGTAGCAGAGGTGAGGGAGGCGGGCTGTTCCCGGCAGAGGGAGGGCGTGGCGGGGCCGCAGGCGCGGAGGATCTCAAACGCGTGGAGGCACCCAGGCCCAGGCCTTCCAGGTTCGCGGGCCCCAGGGGAAGACAGGCGTGGGGAGCAGGTTCCCAGGAAGGGCGCCCCGCTGCCTGCCCCGCCCGCCATCTTGGCCCCACCGGCAGCCGCTTTTCTCCAGCTTTCCTTTTCTTTCCAGGGGGCCAAGGAGCATTTTTATTTCCTGCCAGAGAGGGGGAAACAACGCGTAAATGAGAACTGAGGGACGTGTGGCTGGGTGCGTGAGTCCTTCCCCCTGGCTCCCCTTTTTTCTTAAAAAAATATTTTTAACGTTTATTTATTTTTGAGAGAGAGGGGCGCCTGGGTGGCTCAGTCGGTTGAGCTTCCGGCTTGGGCTCAGGTCATGATCTCACAGTTCATGGGTCCGAGCCCTGCGTCAGGGTCTGTGCTGACAGCTCAGAGCTTGGAGCCTGCTTCCCACTCTGTGTCTCCCTCTCTGCCCCTCCCCCCTTCATGCTCTGTCTCTCTCTGTCTCTCCCTCTCTCTCCCTCTCTCTCAAAAATAAATGAATGTTAAAAAAAATTTTAAATGATACCTTGAATGGTCATTGCCTCATACACTGCTATGTTGCTCCTTCACAAAGTGTCCCCAGGCCACTGGGCTAGACAACTTTTAAAAATTCTATTTCAGCCCTCAGCTCCCTCACTTACTAACCATGTGACTTGTGACAAGCCACATGACTTATCCGAGTCTCCGTTTCTGCTCCTACAAACGCAGATCCCAATACCTTACAGAGCTCGCGAGGCAGATGTCCTGATTAGGAGAGCAATGTATAGGGCGCCGGGCGGCTCAGCGGGTTAAGCATCCGACTCTTGATTTCGGCTCAGGTCACGAGACTGAGCCCACGTTGGGCTCTGTGCTGACATCTCGGAGCCTACCTCGGCCTCTCTCTCTCTCTCTGCCCCTCTCCTGCTGGCATGCTCTCTCTCTCTCCAATAAACAAGCATAAAAAAAAGAAAAAGACAATGCATATTAGCCACCGAAGCCTGCTGCTGTCACTGGAACAGGTGGCATCGTCTGGGGGCGGGCGGCGGGCACAGAAGCCCGAGAGCCTTACCGGGGGTCGGGGAGACCCCGAGGGAGAAGAGAGGGCTCTTGTGCCCTGGCGCACAGGAAGCCTTCACCCAGTGGTGGCGGACAGCTGGGCCGAGCTGACGTAGGAAACTGACCTCAAGTGTGCCCGGTGAACTTGATGCGCTGAGGGCGTTTCCAGGCGGAGTGTGGAAGAAAGCCTCTGCCTATAATAAAACGAAAACGGAGTCAGATGAACTAAGGGCAAACTTTTCAAGCTTCAAGTGAAATGCGGGGGAAATGGGAAAAGCCAGAACAATCCCTGCAAACCAGCAAAGGTTTTCAAAGTCAGAGAGGGGCTCAGAACAAAGAAGTGCCGATGTGACTGTGCCGTCTGTGGTGAGGACCCGGCGGTGGGGGTGGGGGGTCAAGGTGCTGCACAGACGCTCTCTGACAGACAAAGGCACCCGGAGGGTCCTGCCTGGCGGACCCTCTCTGTTCAGGGGTCTGCCGGCCTCTCCGGGGGCTTCTCCCACCGCGTCCTCACGGACAGAGAAGGGCTTTCTCTCAAGTTCTGTGATCAGCGGCTGCCGTGGGGTAGACAGGACGGAGGGAGGGCGGAGCAGGGGGAGCACTGGGGAGGCTTAGAGCAGCGAGCTGCTGCCGGGACAGCGCCGTGGTGGACCCGTGCTACCACGCGTTTGTCCAAACCCGCGTGCGGAGGCACCACGCCAAGAGTCAGCCCTCGCGTGAACACGGACTCTAGTTCATGACCATGGGTCAGTGCTGGCCCATCGGTTGTGACAAATGCACTCACTCTTGCAAGGTGTTAAGAGGAGGGGTGGGGTGAGGGGCACCCGGGCGGCTCAGTCGGTTGAGCGTCTGACTTCGGCTCGGGTCATGATCTCGAGGTTCGTGAGTTCAAGCCCCGCGTCGGGCTCTGTGCTGACAACTTGGAACCTGGAGCTGCTTCGGATTCTCTGTCTCCCTCTCCGTGCCCCTCCCCGGCTCAGGCTCTGTCTCCTCGCTCTCAAAAATCAATAAACATTTTTAAAAAAAGAAGAAGGAGAGGGGTAGGGTGCTGGGTGGCTCCGTCGGTTAGGCCTCTGACTTCCTTCCGCCCAGGTCATGATCTCATGGTTCTGAGTTCAAGCCCCGCGTCCGGCTTCACGCTGACAGCACCGAGCCTCCTTGGGATTCTCTCTCTCTCCCTCTCTCTCTGCCCCTCCCCCACTCTCTCTCAAAATAAACTTTAAAAAAAAGAAGAAGAGAAACTGGGCGGAGGGTGCAGAGCACACAGGAACACCCTGTGCCTTCCGCTCAACACAAAGTCCAGGAATTTTAAAAAAAGTTTTCTGGGTCAGGCTTTTATCGCAAGGAGCGGACTTTAAATTAACACATAGGCAGCCCCCAAGCTTTTAAAGAAATGAGGTTTGGGGGCTCCATGGGATGAAGGCAGAGCAGAATGAAAAAAAGAGGCGCTGGGGGACTCGGCCTGTTGGAAGCCGATGGAGAAAGTTACTCAGTTGCAAACCCATTTCTTCTGAGGCAGAAGTGGGACTCAGGAAAAGGCCCAGGTGGGCGCAGGACTGGAGGGGCCCTCCCCAGGAGTGCCATCTGCACCAGGCGGCCTAGAAGCCCGGTCCTGCACCTGGGGTCCGCACCCACAGCACGTGGACCAGGGGTCCGGAGTGCTGGGGGTGCTGGGCGTATTCTGCATACGGCAGGCATGTGAGTCGCTGTGGCCCAAGAACGGGCTGTGTCAGCATCATTTCCAATAACGGCGATCTCTGCACCCCTCGGGCTCTTCCACAATGTGACCTTGGCGTTCCTCCGTGGCCCCTCCCTTTGAATCTGGGAGGGCGTGTTGTTTAATTGTAGCCCTTAAACTTGCAGCCTTGAGCCACTCTGCAGGAGTCTGACCACCCCAGCCTTCGTGTTAGGGGGAAGCCAAGGCACATGGAAGTGTATCGGGTATCTATGCTGCATAACAAATATCACAAAGTCAGCGGCTTCAAATGACCCTTGTTTAACATCTCGTGTTTCTGTGGGTCAGGAACGCATGCCCGGCTTGGCTGGGCTGTGGGCCGCAGAGGATCTCACAGATGGCTGTCAGGGGGCTGGCTGGGGCCGGGTCTCATCTGAAGGCTCAACCAGGGAAGGATCCACGTCGGAGCGCATGCGGCTGCTGAGAGCAGAACTGAGCTCCTTGGAGGTTCTTAGACTGAAGGCCCCGGTTCCGAGCCAGCTGGAACCGAATCCTTTGATGCATGAGACTCCCAGTGTAGCCACTCGCTCATTAAAGGAAGCCAGTGTGCTGGAAAGACGGACATCGTGATCTCCTGACCTGAAGCAGCCCGCTGGGAGGAGGCCACAGGTGGAGATCTGGTTGGCAGTCCCCGTCTCTGGTCTTCTCGGCCCAGGTGCCAGCAAGGTGGCCCTTCAAGTGCTCCCCATTCTGCACCTGCAGGCCTGAGACCCCGTGTCCTGGCCACCGCCCGTGCCGGCTGCCTCCGCCCACCTTTCCTTCTCTCTCTCCTGGCAGCGCCCCGCTAGTCCCTTCCCCTGCCGTCCCGCCCGGGTTTCCAGGTTTTCTGTCCTCTGGCCAGGGAGGGGCCCCGTCACACCAGGTGCCTGCCTCAGCTGGGTTCGGCATCTCTCCTGCTGACTCTTCTCTGGCTTGTGCGGTTTCCGAGCTTGAACTTGTCAGATGATGGCGGTCTTGCTGCAGGTGCAGACTTTGCGGTAAAGGTGTGGCCACTCTGACGCCCGCGTGTGCGATGTGGGAGGGTGCCCTGCTCCTGCCGGTCTGGAAAGCGCTCTGCTGAGATGTATCAAGAGCTTAAAATGCCCGTGCGCTCTGCCCTCTTGACGGCATTGTTTTTTCGTTGGCTGATTCAACATATATTTCTTGATTACTCATTATGGCCCCTGCCCTCTAAGCCTTATACTTTGGTAGGGAAAATGGACACGAGTCAAACCATCGTAGAGGAAGGTGCAATGTGGGGAGTGCGTCTGGCTCTTGATTCAGCTTGGGTCACAATCTCATGGTTTGTGAGTTCAAGCCCCACATCGGGCTCTGTGCTGACAGCACGGAGCCTGCTTGGGGTTCTGTCTCCCTCTCTCTCTCTGCCTCTCCCTCACTTGCTCTCTATCTCTCAAAATACATCTAAAAAGAAAAAAGGTGCAATGAGAGTATACACTAAACGTTCCACATCTGTTCTGGGATCAGGGAGGACTTCTTGTAGGAGGACATACTGGGGTCAAGTCAGGAAGGCGAGCAAAGATTAATCAGGAGGAAAGGCGGGGAAGGAGACTACAGGCAGAGAGCAGCTTGTGCAAAGGCCCTGTGGTGGGAGGAAATATGGTCCCTGCAAGGAACTGGAGGAGGACCCGGGAGGCTTGTGCCCAGAGAAGCTGGAGAGATGGTGGGGGAAGCAGGCCCTGCAGGCACGTCCGTGACTCCGATCTTTATCCTAAGAAGAACGGGAGGTTGTGGAAGGGTTCCGAGAGGGAGGAGCCCGGCTGGCATGAGCAGACCGGCATTCTGAAACGGCAGGTCTAGATGAGTTACATGTGACAGGAGGAGACCAGAGTCTAGCGGGAGCCTAAAGCAGTCATCCAGACTGGGGCCATGGCAGGTGACGGAGAGATGTGGAGAGAGAAACTCCAGGGTATCCGACAGGAACTCTGGGCTAAAGTCGCCTGGACGTGGGGATGGGCTGCGCAGGGATGGCTCAGAGAGAGACAAGGACAGAAGACGGACGGGCTGGGTTCCGGGCACGTGACACCAGGGAGGACTCCCCGCATCCACGGGGACCCACCTGCTGGGCGGTGGGACCCGTGCCTGGGCAGCAGAGGCGGATCGCGGCTGCAGAGGCGCTCCCTGAGTCCGCCGTGTAGAGGTGAGGACCGAGCTGCAGGAGGCAGACGGACAGACTCACAGACAACCGGTGTGCAAGGGACGCTCTCGGCAGGGGATTTAAACAACTATTCGTAACAGGTTTAAAAGTTTATTTATTTTTGAGAGACAGACAGAGCGTGAGCGGGGCAGGGGCAGAAAAAGAGGAAGACACAGAATCCAAAGCAGGCTCCAGGCTCTGAGCTGTCAGCACAGAGCCCGATGCAGGGCTCGAACCCACTAACCGTGAGATCATGACCTGAGCCGATGTGGGATGTTCAACCCACTGAGCCCCCCAGGCGCCCCTGTAACAGGTTTAGAGTTAAATTAGTCACAGCCCCCTTCTTTGGCAGAAGAGCGTGCCCAGCTCTGCTGAGGTCAAAGGAAGGCTCTGGAAACATCTTGGAACTCGACAGAGGTGTGGCTTGCATGGCGGGAACCCACTAAATGCCACTGAGTTGCTCACCTTAAATGGTTATCTTATTTTATGTGATTTTCACCTCAATAAATTGTTTTTAAAAAATGAAGGTTGCGGGCCCCACTAGGTGTCTCAGTCGGTTAAGCGTCCGACTTCGGCTCAGGTCACGATCTCACAGTTGGTGGGTTCGAGCCCAGCGTCAGGCTCTGTGCTGACAGCTAGCTCAGAGCCTGGAGCTGCTTCGGATTCTGTGTCTCCCTCTCTCTCTGCCCCTCCCCCTCTTGTGCTCTCTCTCAAAAATAAATAAACATTAAATATATAAACAGTAAAAAATCAGAAACAAACAAAATGACGGCTGCCAGGGCTGTATACACATGGACATCTTGCAGAAAACGGAAACATAACACATATAATAAGAGAAATACATTAAAATATAGGAAACGCTACGCCAAATGCTAATACCAGCTGCCCAACTTTGTGGGATTATGGGTGACTTGGTGGTTTCTTCTTTGTATTTTTCTGTGTTCATAATAAGCAAATATTATTTTCACTATACATACACGTGTGGACCACAATATATCAATGGGTATTACTGTGTGCATAGACACCTTTATCTAAGGTCAATGTTGGTATATTTATTTTTTTAATCATTTATTTACTTGAGAGAGAGAGAGAGGAAGAGAGGGCAGGCTGGGGAGGGGCAGAGAGAGAGGGAGACACAGAATCCGAAGCAGCTCCAGGCTCTGAGCTGTCAGCACAGAGCCCGACGTGGGGCTCGAACTCACGAATCGTGAGATCATGACCTGAGCCAAAGTCAGACGCTCAACCGACCCAACCACCCAGGTGCCCCAGTAGTTTTAAAGCCTCTTTGTCTGATCTTCAGATCTTTCACAATCAAACACATTGTTTGCACGGAGAGTTAGAATCATGCAGAAGCTCATTGGGCTGATACCCCCCCCAGCTTTTTCCACCTCTGGGCAGTTTGGCCGCCGATTTTCAAAGTGTCTGTAACCATTCCCGTCAGATGGGCAGCTGTCACGTGGGACCACGTTTTACAGAATAGACAATGTGGGGCCCGAGGTCGCCCGGTGCCCCCACACTAGGATCCTCTCCCCACGGAAGCCAGGGCTGCCCCCCAAGTCCCGAGAGTCAGCAAACAGGAGCTGAGTCTCTGCCAGAGAGAGATCCGTCCTGGACTCGTGCGAAGTGCTTCCCCAGAGAGGAGGCTTCCGTCCCTCACCAGCAGCCTGAGGACGGGGTGACTCTTCCGGAAGATTAACCGGGACGTCACCGCTCCCAGGGACACCCTACTTGCCTGCTTCCCTAGGGAACCGTCCGTGGGACGCCCGGGGGGGAACCACGAGCCTTCTGCAGCCACTGCCTGTCTGCAGGACCTAGTGCGAAACCTTCACAGATTTCCTTCTTATACAGAGAAAGGCTGAGTCACCAAGTGTCAACACTTATATTAAACAAAACCAACTTTGCTGCAGGACTTCTCAGAGCCTTCAATGTGCCTGTAGATGCTGCAAGTCTCCAACAAGGTTTAGAGTACGCAAGATGTCCCAGACTTACGACACCAGAACTTGTGCCACGGGACATCCTTTGGGAAAGGATGCTTGTTCGAGGGCAGTGGGTCAGTGGGGGCGGGGAGGGGGGGCATCCGCGGGCCAGGGAAGTCTGCCAGGCTCCAGAAGTCAGCTGCAGTGAAGGCTTCTCTGACTCTGGGCCTGCTCTCCTTTGCCCTTGTCACTTCCAGCTGCCTTGCCCCTCCCCCACTCCCCTCCACTGCCCTCCAGGAGGAGGGGCCCGGATGAGCTTTCCAACTGGAAACTGCCAGTCAAGGGCCTGAGGCTGGAAGGGACTGCGTCCTGGTGACCTTGCATCAGTGCTTTTGGTTCAGGCGAAGCTGGGGATCCCAGCAACGTGGACAGGAAGGCCCAAGACAGGCCCGCGTTTGGAGCAATGGCACCTCTGTTTATTCACCCAGGGCTGCATCCCCCTCGGTGCCTCTGTTCCCCGCAGCACGCCCTCCAGCTCTGAAAGCCCCAGATTTCCTCTCCCGCTCCTCCTCCCCTCCTCCTCCTCCCCCTCCTCCCTCTTCCCTCCTCCTCCCCCTCCTCCTCCTCTTCCCCCTCCTCCCTCTCCCCTCCCCCTCCTCCTCTTCCTCCTCCTTCTCCTCCTCCCGCAGGGGGACTTCCTCAGAGCACACACTGACCTTTGTCACAGGGAGAAGCCTGGTTCCTCTCTGTCCACTGGCATCTCCCAGGGAGCTTTCCAAGCTCCTCCCCCTCCCAGGCCCCAGGCCAGGCCCATTCAATGGGGATTCTGGCCATGGGGCTTTGCAAAGTGCTCCCTGAGCTGAGCTCACTGGTAGTCTGTAGTCGGGTGGCCAGGTGGCCGGGTGGCCGGGGCGGAGGTCAGGGTTGACACCCCAGGGGTGCCAGGTATCAGCCCAGTGAGCTCCTGCATGATTCTAAATCTCCGTGCCTCAGTTTCCGCCACTGCTCCACGGGGACAGCGCCTGCCCTGGGCTGTTGTGGGGCCGGGGGTGACACGAGGTGCTCCCTCCTCGCCAGGCGGACCAGCGCGGCAGAAACATGTGACCGGAGGCCTGTGGGGCCCGGCCGGCCGGAATGCAAGCCCCACGCGGGCCACACCAGGCTGAGACAAGCCAGGCGTCCCCACTTCTCGTCAGAGCCGTTGTGTCACAGTTCTCAAGAGCGAGTGGATCTTAATTTGCTTTCGCTGAAAACGTAAATAAACACGGGGCCTGCCCGGGGCCGCAGCCGCAGGGGCGTTGGTCCCTGGGCAGGGGTCCGCGCAGCCCCTCGGGCCCCCTGGGCCTCTGGGCGCACTCCGCTCAGCCCTCCAGTTCAGGAGTCCCTCGCGAGACCAAACCCGGAAGGCCCAGCTAGGTCTGACTTTGGGTAAGCGGCAAGCAGCCTTTGCGGTCTGAGCATGTCCGTGTGGTGTTTAAGACATAAAGGTATACTTTAAAACAATTATTGTTTACCTGGAATTAGAAGGTAACGAACTGGCATCCTGTGTTTTTACTGGCTGAACCTGGAGGCTCTATGGCCTCAGCCCCCGGAACAGCCTGGGAGTCTAGGAAAGGAGCCTTGCCCATCCCCCGCTGCCCGAACTCCAGGCTGGGGACCCGGCCGCCCTGGGACAAGGCCTGGCACCGTCAGACGCAAAGTGACACCCGTGAGGACAAAGCAAAGCGGTGTTTCCTTCCAAACCTTTTGTAAAAGCCTAAGATGTTCAAGGGACCGGTCTTGATTCAGAAATTTTCCTTCCCTGGGGAAATGTTCCTCCCAGCAGCCGCTGCGACACACATCGGCTTTCTGAGCTGTTCCCTACTGGACCGGGAGGCCTGGCTGTCCCGGGGGGCCTGGCTGTCCCCGGAGGCCTGGCTGTCCCCGGAGGCCTGGCTGTCCCGGGGGGCCTGGCTGTCCCTCCTGGTTATGTCCCTTCCTAGCTGGGAACCTTGGAAAAAGCACTTAACCTCTCTGCTCTTTCGTATCTTCCCCCTGGAGCGGAGATCACGGCCTCCCCCAGGCCCCGGGCTTGCTCGGGTTCGAACGGAGGCTCCCGGTACCTCCACGCGCAGATGCAGGTGACGCGGCACACTTAGAACCGGCTGCTCTTCCGTGTCAATGCCGTAGTTCAACAAAATAGTCTATAAAAGCATTTAACAAAGAAGTTTTCAATAGAGAGAAACCGACACCATTTATCTTGGAAGGAGACGTTATCACCTCCCAGCTTGTAAAGGGGAACAGTGATTTATCGGCCACCGCCTGCGTGAGGCTGGGCGAGCCCGCCACTGTGGGGGAAAATGTCTAGCTGAGCTCCCATTTGGGTCAGCTTGATGAGATTTCATTTTTAAAAATTAACCTTCAAGCCCATTACAGTCCAGGAAGCTGGACATTTACACTTGGGCCCTATTTTTTTAATGGATTTGCAATAAAAGGAAATATTTAAAGCTTAAAAAAAAAGACGGTGCTTGAAGTTAGTTTTCCAAGTGATCCCACGTAGCAAAGACAGATAAACTATGAAAAGAGAGACTGAAGAGACATGAGGCCTAAGAAAAGGTACGATCCTCATCTCCACACAGAAGATACTGAAAGGAAGCAGAGGCTGGAACCACGTGGTCGGTGCACAGGGCCCGGGGCAGGGCTCCCAGCCGCGTGCCTGGGGAAACGGAAGAGAATGACCATGGCCTCTGCGGCAGGACAGCCAGGGACTCAGCAGCTGGGTCCCCAATATGCTCCCCAGGAGACAGGGGACAACCACCAAAGGCTACATTGTTCTGGAGTGGAGGCCCCAGGAGGCCAGGTGGAGGCTGGGGCGGGGAGGTGAACGGACAGGGGAAGAGGTCGGAGGGACAGAAACTTCTGCTTGAGACGCACCCACAAACCTGATCCCCAAAACGTGGGCAAAGCTAATGCTGATAAAGACAGTCACGAAGATCAACCGTGGAGATATGAAACCAGCTCCAGTGAAATGGAAGTAATTGAGGAACCTGAAAATGACTTTCAAACAAGAGTGTTGAGGATCGTCGAAGAAAATTAAAAAATCATGAGAGCAAAACCGGCTTCAGCGAAACAAAACGGAGCGGTCGTGATAAAGAATGAACCGGCAGTCCTGGAAGTAGAAGTACGGTTACGGAAAGCCATAGCTCAGCAGACAGCGAGTACACGGTGGACACACTGAGGGATGAGGCAGCCGGCAGAGACCTCCGAGAATGTGGCCCAGAAATCATCAAACGGAGCAGATAAGAACAAGAAGCTACAGGCAAGAAATGCAGAGAGTGATTGAGAAATTCCAGAATAAAACTCGCAGGTGCTTCAGAAGAAGACCATAGAAGGAAGGATACAGGGGCGCCTGGGGGGCTCAGTCGGTGAAGCCTCCGACTTCGGCTCAGGTCATGATCTCACGTTTGTGGGTTCGAGCCCCACGACAGCTAGCTGACAGCTAGCTCAGAGCCTGGAGCCTGCCTCCATGTCTGCGTCTCCTTCTGTCTCTCTGCCCCTCTCCCTCTCGTGCTCTGTCTCTCTCTGTATCAAAAAATAAATACAACATTTTTTAAAAATTAAAAAAAAAGAAGGAAGGATACAAAAAATAATGTTCTAAAACATAATTGCTGAAAGCTTTCAAAAACTAAAAAGAGATTCACTGTGCTGGCTAAACAACCACCAATTTTTGGTTATAGACTTCATGGTGGACCCGCAGCACGTCCGTGGGCACAGAGAGAAGTCTGAAATGCTATCAGAATCAGAAAGGTTATCCACGGAGAAATGGGGACTCTGCAGGTTCCCTGCAGTCTGGAGCAGTCGCCCACGGGCCGGAGGGACCCGGCTGCCATCCTAGAATTCTAGAGCCACTAAGCGACCCCTCAACGGTGAGAATCCCACAAACCATCGCTGAAAAGATGTACCACAGGGTGAACTTTTAGCAAGAAGGAGAGCCAGGCCAGGAGGGAAGAGAAGGCTGCAAGAAACAAGGGTGAACACAGCAATGTGTGGGTTAATTGAGCTACTACGGATCATGAAAATACCTGATTTCATAGGTTTCGAAGAATGAAGTAAAATTCTAAAAGTGATAGCAAAGCCCGGGGGTTGGTTTATGTTGAGGGGGCGATTTCATGCCGGCAAAGGACAAATACTGAGTACCCTTCAACTGTGTTCTAAAAATGCGTATCTATGGGGCCCCTGGGGGGCTCAGTCGGTTAAGCGTCCGGCTTCGGCTCAGGTCATGATCTCATGGCTCGTGGGTTTGAGCCCCGTGTCGGGCTCTGTGCTGACAGCTCAGAGCCTGGAGCCTGCTTCCGATTCTGTGTGTGTGTGTGTCTCTCTCTCTCTCTGACCCTGATCATGCTGTCTCTCTCTGTCTCTCAAAAATAAATTAAAAAAAATATTTTTAAAGGCGTATTTAAGTATCTTCCTAAAGGTTGTCTCCTGCAGCTTCTCAGCCAACAGAGGAAGAAAAAGAGAATGGGGGCCCTGGATAGCTGAGTTGCAGGAGACTGTGACTCTTGATCTCGGGGTTATGAGGTTGAGCCCGTGTTGGGTGTAGAGATGACTTAAGAATAAAATCTTTGGGGCGCCTGGGGGGCTCAGTCGGTTAAGCCTCCGACTTCGGCTCAGGTCAGATCTCACGTTCGTGGGTTTGAGCCCCGCGTCGGGCTCTGTGCTGACACCTAGCTCAGAGCCTGGAGCCTGCTTCCGGTTCTGTGTCTCCCTCTCTCTCTGCCCCTCCCCCTCTCATGCTGTCTCTCTGTATCAAAAATAAATAAAACATTAAAAAAATATTTAAAAAAAAAGAATAAAATCTTTAAAAGAAAAAGCGGATGTCGAAACCCTTATCCGTCCAGCACAGAGACATGGTGGATAGAAAACACACAATTAAATGGCAGATGGACGCCCAGGGAAGCCATTTTGTGCCATGACATGAGCGTGAAGGTTAACACATACAACTCCGGGCTGCAGAGATTTTTATAGGGGAAGAAAGAAAAGGTATAAAATTATAAATGCAGAGACATCAGGAGGTGGAAGGAGGAAGAACGGGGTCCCGGGGTGTCGAGGGGCCTCCACGTTTGTTGTGTTGTTGGAAGGAGGGAGGGTGTGAATCACGCAGCGGGACCCTCACCTTGCGGGCACTCAGCCGTGGGCACAGCTGTCCGTCCCACGGCTTCTCCACTTCTCTGGCGCTTAAAATAGTCCATCTTTTCCGTGTAGGTTCAGGGGCCCCGAAACACACCTGGGTCCTGCCTGGGCGATTCGAGCACCCAGTCAGGCTGCAGTCTGGGGTCCGAGAGCCAATGTCCTTCCTGTTGTGACTCCTCCAAAGGGCTTCTGGGAGGTGAGAGTCACCGGGGGCGGGGATGGAATCGAGAACGTGCCGGGAAGCCTGCCTTTAAAAGGGACCACAGGGGGGCGCCTGGGTGGCTCGGTCAGAGAAGCATCTGACTTAGTTCAGGTTATGATCTCACAGTCTGCGGGTTCAAGTCCTGAGTCGGGCTCTGTGCTGACAGCTCGGAGCCTGGAGCCTGCTTCAGATTCTGTGTCTCCCTCTCTCTCTGTCCTTCCCCTGCTTGCGCTCTGTCTCTGTTTCTCTCCCTCTCAAAAATAAATAATAAACATTTAAAAAAAAAAAAGGACCACAGAGACAGTGCAGGACGCCCCTTCTTGGAGGCCGCCTCGCGCAGTCAGATTCACAGGCACGGCGGGACGGTGGGGGCCAGGGGACAGGGCGTCCGTGTTTCATGGGGACAGAATCTCCGTTCTGCAAGGTGGGAAGCGAGGGGTGCGCAACCCTGTGAATGTACCTGCCGTGCTCCCTAACTGGGCACTTAACAACTGGTGAGGCCCTACATTTCACCATGACAATAATAATGTTAAAAAAAAGAGCACGACTCACGCTCCGGCCCCCAGCACTGGGGGCAGCGAGCCCGTCGGCCTCTGAGGCAGCCAGGACCCCGGGACCCCGTGCGGGCAGCAGGCTCGGCCTTGCGCGGCTCCAGGGACGGGCCTCCTGCTGGACACGGAGGGGTGGGGGCAGCAGCTGCCTGTCTTCCCAAACACCATGTAAGGTTCAGCGAGCTGAGTGCATCTCTCCGAATCTCTGGCTGACCCTCTGTGGCCCAGGTGCCCCCCCAGCCTCCCCTCCCCGCCCAGGGCGGCCCCCAGACACGCGCAGGAGCCCACCAGAGGCCGCAGGGCCCCGGAGGGACCAACCCCAGACAATCTCGTAACTGGACTAAAGGGCCTTGTCATCCCCCAAGGTGGAACATTACGATTCAGGGGAACACCGCCAGGCCCCGCGGGAGGGCCCCTGCGAGGGGCGGTTTCCCGGGACCTTACTTCACACAGGCTGTAAGGTGTCAGGGATTTGGGGCAGGGCCCCCCTGCCTTTTGAGAAGAGCTTTGATCACTGCGTGCGGCGGGGGTGCGGCAGGGGTGCTGGAGGGAGGGGTGCCTTGAGAGAGAGAGACAGAGAAGACGGGAGGCTCCTGGAGAGGACGAGAGTGGAGGTCAGCAGGCCCCGCCCTCTGCACCTGCGGCGGCTGTAGGGGATCCTGTGCCCCAGTGAGGCCCGGGTGCAGAGCTGGGAGTCGGAAACGCCCTGAGGTGGACGTGGCGGGCAGAGCAGCGGCCAGGGGCTTAGCCTGGGACCTCAGCCCAGCCACAGTGACAGTGACAGCCGGGGGTTGTGGGGGAAGGGCAGAGGTCCCGAATGACAGACACTTTCCTGGGGGCTTGGGGTCAGTTCCCGAGACACTGTGGCACTGGTCCTCCTGTGCTTGTGTGGGGTTCCACCTGCTCCTACAAGGCTCAGGTACGATGTCCACGTAAGCACGTGTGCCCCCAAACCCAGAGGGCCACCCTCTCGCTGTGGCTCGGCCGCCGGCGTGGGGGTCTGTCACTTGGGGGGCTGAGGCTGCTCCCTAGCAGAGGCTGAGTGCAGCAAGTGAAGGGGACACCCAGTCCGGGCCCCCCGTCCCTCACCACGAAGGCATCGGGGCTGTCCCGGGGGCTTCTGGGAAAGCAGCTCCTCCCTGATCCGTGAACTCAGAGGGGCTGTGACTTCCCTGAGCCTCAGTTCTTCATCTGTGCAATGGGACGACAACTCCTGCCTGGCGAGGGGTGCTTTGACGACTGAGGAAGGACCCGGCACAAGGCCTGGCTCCCAGTAACAGGTGCGCCTCCTGGGGGACGCCTTCCCGCCTGGCCGCACAGCAGGCTGCTCCTCAACCAGGCAGAGACCACCCCCGCCTTTCCCGGGAGGTCGGGCGCGGCAGGGGCAGGTACTGGGCTGCTCCGGCTTCCAGTGAGGAGACGGTCTGGACCAGTGCCTTTCGGGGAAGCACAGCAAGGCCAGGAAACCGCTGGGGAGGGCCAAAGGGGGCTGTTTCAGGAAATGACGAAACTGGGCAGAACTGGTACAGGATGTGGAAGTGGAGAGAGAGGAGAGGGATGGGGGATGGGGATGGGGGTGGAGGGGGAAGAGATGAAGGGGGAGGGGACGGAGGGGAGATGGGGGAGGTGGGTCATGGGGGGAAGGCAGCCGATGGAGGCCTCCTCTGGAGCTGGAGTTCATGCCACAGTGAGTGTGACCGGCCTCCTGCAGAGACCAAGCTCAGCGGCTCATTTCTGTCCCCGCTGGGGTCGCCCACCGCGCTCCGAGGCCTCCCCGGCACTTCCCAGACCTCCCGTGCACCCTCAGCACTAAGACCCACCTCATCTTTGCGCGTCTAGACTCGCTGTCACATATTCAAATAACCAGACTGGTCTAAACCGACGTTTCCTCTCCAGCCGGCCCGTGTGCTTTACATGCCCTGGTTCACTGAAGCCCCGTCACGAGCCCATTTCACAGATGAGGAACATAAGCACAGAAAGGTGGCGTCACCTTTTCAAGGTCACACAGCTCAGTCCCAGGCAGCACAGCTCCGGGCTCAGCGCCGGAGCCACCATGCTTTCCGGTAGCTTCTGCTGGATTTTCTGCCCCTTCTCAGCAAGTCCCGCACCCTATCTGCAATGTGTAGGCTTCATCCAAAGCCCCAGAGCCTCTGGGGAGCCGGTCGGACATGCAGGAGCCGGGTCGGAGGGAGCCCAGCGGCCCCTGACTCGGGTGGGGCGAGGGAACACAGGCGTGGTTGTTCTCCACCTTGCTCTTGGCATTTGAAGACCTACTCACATCAAGGCTTCCTGGAACCGGGTTCCTGGGCACCTAGCCGCGGGGCACAGGACCTGGCAGCTCTCTTCGGGGCCCTGGGCGGGCGGCATGCTGACCCTGCTCTAGCCGGCCGGCCGTGACTCAGCCTCGGAAATTACAGGCTTGCTGTGGGGCCTCGGGCGCCGACGGGGAAGGCCGAGAGCAGGACAGAACCCACAGCCTTGCTGAAGGCCTGTGGGGGAGGGGGGGACCGGGGCCTCTGCCTGGGGAGCCACAGACAGGCCCCAGCAGGAAAGATGCAGGAGACAGGCTTGGGGAGCTGGCGGCTGGGGGGAGCCTTGTGACAGGGACCAGCCCTCCCGGCCTGCCAGATGCCAATGGAGAGAGAAACTGGCCCCGTCCAAAGACCCTGGCATCTGAAACCTCCCCGTGTCCCGAGTGGCTGCTGCCCAGGGCAGGACTGAAGGCTGGTGTCGGGTCATCATGTTGTCCTGGGCCCGCTGAGCTCTTCCCAGGGCCGAGCTGGGGGGGGACTCACCTACGTGCACCCCGTCCCTCCTTCCCCGCAGCACAGAGCTGGGTGCCGACGATGCCGATGGACAGAGATGGAACAGAACGGGAAAGAACTGGCCTCCTGGGGTCTCCCTGTCTTCCTCTGGCCGTCATCCCCCAAAGGTGCCCCATGCCCCTCCCCGGCGCCCCCACCGAAGGGCTCACGCACCCACCAGTGACCGGGTGAGATGGGCCGACGGTCTGATGGGTTTGGAAAGACGGCAGCCAACTCCTGGGACAGAGACGGGACAGAGCGCTTGGCGCCCCAGGCCTCCGGCTTACAGCCCAGGACACGTCTGCCCAGGACGCCCGTGGGGCCGTCTGGACCGTGCGGCCCCACCCCCGTCGGCATTGAGGACCCCAGCACGGCTCGGGGCAGCAGGGGACGCCTGGCAGGGGCGGAGGGAAAGGAGGGCCTGTCTCGGGAGGCCGCTCAGAAAGGTGGGCACGGCCACCCCTGCAAACTCCTCTGACCGCGTGGGTGACGGCGGCGGCGGTGGCAGTGCCCCGCGGGGTCTGATTTCCAGGCGTCTGTGCGGGGGCGTCTCCCTGCTCCCCGTCTCTCTGCACCCCGAAGCGGGGCAGCAGGGGGCTGTTTCTCCCCGTCCCTCCTGACGCCGTGGCGGGCCCGGGGCCGCGGCGCCTGACTGCGCTGGCTGTGGGGCTGTGCCTCGGAGTCCGGCCCGGATCCCACGGCTCCAGCGCGGGGCGCTGACTCCGCTCCTCACAGAGAAAGGTCTTTTCTGGCCCAGGGCCCTGTGCTCGCCAGCCTCCTTCAGACAGACGCTCAGCTGCTCAGTCACATCGTCAGGGGCTTCCCGTCTGGAAAAGACGGCGTGGAGTCGCCTCCGCCTGGCCCTCTCCTCCAAGGACAGCCGCACGCCCTGGCCCTGATGCCAGAGAGGCCAGCAGAGGGGAGGAGGGGGGAGGTGACCTGGCTGGGACCCCGAGACTGAGTCCGGAACCATTTGCCCCCAAGGCTCCAGAGGACCCCCTGCACCCCCACATCCCCAGCAGGAGAAGGTGACCCAAGCCCCGACCTGGCAATGACAGGCAGCCAAGTAGGCGCATGGCCTCCTGGACCCAGCGAGAGGCTCACAGAACGGCAGGCTTGCCAGGAGAAAGCCGCAAGGGGATGGGCTGGGCACCCCCCACCCCGACAGTAAGTGGCCAGGTAAGTGGTCCCCTGACTCACGGAGACACTGATGGCCAAGGGAAAGGCCACACAAGACGCATGGGCCCCCGGGGTGCTCTCTGCCCCAGCAAGCGGAGGCCCCCTCCCACCTAGAGGCACCAGGCTGCCCGCCTCCTGCCCCTTAGGCTGGCATCAGACGCGGGCAGCACTGCAGAGACACTGAACCCGACGGCCAAGGGTTCACAAAGGCGTCGAAGGAAACGGAGCTGTTGACCGTGAGCCTGGAATGTGGCGGAAGGACCCTTTTAGGAGCGGAGGGAAATAATAAAAGGAGGAATCGTAGAGCATCTGGAAGGAATCCGGAATGATGGGAAGAGCAGAAGGGGACCGTGCGCGGCAGACTTTCCTCCATGTGGGTTTTCTGAATCCTGTGTGGCGAGCGGAACAGCTTCCGTGCCTCTCATCTGACGCTTCAGATTTTCAGAAGAGGGCAGGGCAGGGGAGCCAGGGGGAAGGTGGGGACACTGGGGCGTGGGGCAGGGGTGCCAGGGGGAGGGCAGGGGCACCAGAGGCGGAGGCAGGGGCCCCAGGGGGAGGGCAGGGGCGCCGAGGGGGGTGGCTCGGTCGGCTAGGCATCTGACTCTTGATCTCAGGTCACAATCTCAACAGTTCATGGGATCAAGCCCCGCATCAGGCTCTGTGCTGACGGTGTGGAGCGTCCTTGGGATTCTCTCTCATTCCCTCTCTCTCTGCCGCTCCTCTCTCTCTCTCTCCCAAAAATAAACATTAAAAAAAGAGGGAGGGTAAAGGGACCTGCATGGATTAGTTTTGGAGGTTTTGCACACTCCACTTGAAACAGTGCTGCACCTGGTACCTGCATATGGTGAGAAGAGGGGTGTGGGTGTAGCAATACCCAAGTTTGTACAGAAAACTACCCAAAACTCCCAAGAACACTGTGACAAATCAAGATGGGGTCCCAAAATATCCTCGTAGGCAAGAAAAAAGAAGCAGAGAAATAAGAAATGGATAAGCAAAAAACAAACCAAAAAAACCCTCACACAATAAAATGTCAGCCTTAAATGTGTGTAAATGGTCTCAAAACACTAACGAAAGGCAGAGATTATCAGGGTGGAGAAAAACAGGACCCGACTCACTTTTTATATATATATATATTTTTTAAATGTTCTTTTATTATATTTTTGAGAGATAGAGTACGAGCAGGGGAGAAGCAGAGAGAGACACACACAGAATCCAAAGCAGGCTCAGAGCTGTCAGCACAGAGCCTGGTGCGGGGCTCGAACCCACGAACTGTGAAATCATGACCTGAGCTGAAGTTGGCTGCTTAACCAACTGAGCCACCCAGGCGCCCCAGACCTGGCTTGCTTGGAACCCAATGACATGGGTGGGCTGGAAGTAAGAAGGACAGGAAAGAAGACACCCATGAAACGATCCTTTAAAGCCTGAGTGGCTATATTCATACGAAATAAAGTCGGCTTCAGGGCAAATTACTAGAGACGAAGACGGACCTTGCATAATGATAAAAAGATTAATTCGCTAGAGACATGAGAATCCGAAATAAATCCGTGTGTTCTCACCAAGCAACCGAGACTCAAAATACACGAAGCAAAAAAAAAAAAAAAAGACAAAAAAACAAAACAAAACAAAAAAAACTGAACTGCGCTAAATGGAGAAACGGACCGACAGGCGTATCCGGGGACACACCCCACCCCCAGCAATGGACGGAATTGCCAGATGGAGAATCAGGGGGACCTGAGCGCCCCGATCCACCACGGGGAGCCCCCCTCCCCCTTCACCCACACACATTTTTATCAAGTGCCCAGGGGACGTGCCCCAGGACCGACCCGGCCGGGGCCACCCAGGTTAAACCTCAACACGTTTTTTTTTTACAATTGGAATCACACAGAACTTGTTCTCTGACCGTCACAGTGTCCAACGGGACATCCGCCACAGAGAGACAACGGGGAAATCTCGAAACACTTGGAAAATTAAACAACACACTTCTAAATAATCCACGGGTCAAAGAGGAAGTCTGGAAGGAAATTTAAACACAGGGCTGAGAGCAAGTCAAGCTCGCCACGTGCCGAAGCACGTGGGACGCAGCCAAAGCAGGCCCGGGAGGGGCGTGGGGGGCGCCGCGCACGCCGTGGGGAGGGGCGTCTCAAGTCGAGGCGCCCCTGGGTGTCGCAGAAGGCACACTGGGACGGCCTCCCGGCCCGAGGGGCTTGGAGCCCAGAAGGGCACAGAAACAGGGAAATAAAGCCCAAAGTGCAGTGTGGTCAGGGGCTTCCGTCGGGCGTGTACAGGTGCCAAGGGTAACACAGGCAAGCACCGGATCCAGGCCGGGGGAAACCAAGGGAGGCTTCTCAGAGGAGGCGGTGCTGAGTCCTGGCAGCTGAGGTGAAGACGGTCACCTGGGGAGAAGGCACTCTGTGCTCAGGGAGGGACACCCCAGTGTGCTGAGGGGAAGGAGAACACGGCCCAGGGGGCACGGTCGGTGGGGTCAAGGGTAAGAGGGGCCGTCCGAGACCCCAGAAGGAGTTTGGGCTCCATCAGCCCCTTGGCTGACTGCTCCCTTTGCTGCAGAGACCCAGACAGAAGGGTCCTGTGCTTAGGTGTGGCCCACCCTGGGAAGCTTCCTATTTTTTTTTAAACGTTTATTTATCTTTGAGAGAGAGAGAGAGAGAGGGACAGAGTGGAAGTCAGGGAGGTGCAAGCCAGAGAGAGAGACACACAGATTCCGAAGCAGGAGCCAGGCTCTGAGCCATCAGCACAGAGCCCGACGCAGGACTCGAACTCACGAACCGTGAGATCATGGCCTGAGCCCAAGCCGGACGCTTCACCACTGAGCCCCCCGGGCGCCCCTCTAACCTTCCTGTTTTACGGTGAGCTGCCAGAGACATGACCAGGGGCTGGGGGACGGGACACCTCGGGATTCTGCCACCACATAGGTGTGCGGAGGCTGACTCAGCAGAGGGCGTCGACTAAACCATCTGTGATCTTAAAGCCATTTATGAAGACGGTAGGATCAGGACCAGGGGTCACAGTGAGCCACTCCCGGAACCCCGAGAGGGCTCTGCAGACTGAGCCCACGGGGAGCACGGGCCTCTGGGGGGCAGCAGGGGAGGAGCGTGAGGAGCCAGGGCATGTGGCCCGTCCCTGGGATCCCGGCACCTGGGGGCATCGGTGGTGACGGCCTCGAAGGGCCGCAGAGGACGGGCACAGGCCAGTGGCACACACAGGTGGTCCCACCCGATCGGGAAGGCGGGGGGAGGGCAGGGGGACGGGAAGTTTCTGGTGACAGGTCAGCAAGCGCCTGGGGAAGGAGCATCCCTAAATGCCCCTGGCTCGTCAGAGATGCGACCAGCTTCCAGGGCTCTGCCTGGGCTGCCACCCAGGGTGGCGGCAGCCTTCTGTGAGCACGGCAGACGAGGGCCCTGCCGCCATGCTGCTTGGAGCCCAGCTCAGCATTTTCCCGGGGGGGGGGGGGGGAGCACTTGTTGAGGAGTCCAGGCAAACACAGTGAAGACGGGATTTCAGTTTTCCCTCTGAACCGGCTCCTTCCTCATAGCCGTCCGACCCCCCCTAATTAACTGGAAATTGTGCAGTTAAAGGTTCGGGTCCTTGGGGGACAGGTGAACAAGACAGGCACCAGGAACCCCTTCAGGAGCTCCCAGACTCAGGGGAAGGTAAACCGAGAGCCAGGCAAGACGGGGCCAACGGGCTGGGGCCAGAATCCCAGGCCGTCCGCCTACGCCGGAGAAGGAACAGCCCCACCTGACGGATGAGGCTCGGTAAAGACCAGCCCTGGAGGGAGGGTCCCCTGAACAGCCCGAGGCCCAGGGCCAGGTGTTGGACCCCCGCCCACACCGCCTGGTCTCCTGGCCTGTGGTCCTTCCTTTGGGGATTCCCGGCGGTGCCCTCCCTCAGGCAGGGGCTGGGATGGCCCGCCCCATGCGCTCCAGCAGGTGGCGCTGTGGCCCGTGGGAAGGTGGCCTGGAGAGCCCTGGGCGGTGCAGCAGGAAGGACTGGAGGTCCTGGCGGGGGGACAGGCATGCACACGTACACACGTGCACACGCACACACACCACACACGCTCGCACAGAGACACAAGTGTACACACGTGTGTAGGCATGCTCATGTCCACATGCACACGCCCACACACATGCTCACATGCACACACATGTGCACGCACGCACACCACACATGGACGTACAGACACAATTGTACACGTGTAGGCATGCTCGTGTCCACACACACATACACATACACACACATGCACACATGCACACGCTATACATGCACACACACGTGCACACTTACACACATGCACACATGCACACGCACACACACCACACACGCACTCACAGAGACACAATTGTACACACGTGTAGGCATGCTCGTGCCCACACACACGTACTCACAGGCACACACACATGCACAAGCACACACACCACACATGCACACACACAATTGTACACACATGCAGGCATGCTCGTGCCCACACGCACACACGTACCCAGGTACACACACGCACACACACACCCGGGCTGGTGATGCGGGCGGGAAGCCCGGGGAGGGGAAGCCAGGTCTCCGGGTGGCTGTGGGAGGCTTCCGCGTCTGCCCGCAGGGAGGTGAGCGCAGTACGTCGGAGAGAAGGCTGAGACCACGGCTGGAGAGGGGACCTTGGGACACAGTCAGACGCACTGGGAGGTCCCTGCACCCCCAGGTCTGCTCAGGGGCAAGAATCTTGGCCTCTGCTGACAGTCAGCAACAGGTGAGTCACCCCACCCCCCACCCCCAGTCCCGCCCAGGCCATCGGCATCCCGCCGCAACCCCCCCCACCCCCGCCAGAGCCCGGCTCGCTGTCAGCGCACTCGAGGCAGGGCCGTCTCGGGGCTCCCGGGACCGCGGACGCCCTCCCCGCTGCCCCCGCCACCGTCCGTCCCCCGACCAGTACGTCTGAGGGCAGCTCTGCCTGCAGGATCCCACTGGACCCCGGACAACACTCCTTCTCCCCTCCCAACCTCCTCGAAGACAGCAGGTGCCACTCGTGTGCTGGGACCTGGGTTTTGAAATGTTAAGTTTTTTAAACTTAGGAAAAATCAAATACAGATCGCAGGCAGAATGTGGGATCCAGAAAAGACGTGTGGTGGAAACAGTAAGGAGTCATTTATGGCTCTTACCAGGCTGGGTGGGGAGGTGGCCGTGTGGGAGTTTGTCACGTGAGTGCTTGTCCGAGGGAGGAGGCCTTGAGGCCCCCTAGGGGGGACCCTCCCTCAGATTCTCAGATTCACAGATTCCCCCCGAAGAAGCTGCTTGGAGAGCAGGGGACCCGGGATGGCCCGGAGCGACCCAGGCCTCGGACGGGCCCAGAGGATTCCCGAACCGTGGGGAGGCTGCTGTCCTGGGGTAACAGCCCCCGCACCCCAAGACCTCTGCTCTCTCCACCCATCCACTGCACCTGCCACAAGGCCAGGCTGCTCATCACCCGCTGAGACTTCTGGCCAAGTTCAAGGCATTCATCCCTTCCTTGAATCACAAGCCTGTGCCCTGACTCACCTCCAGTCTCACGGGGAGGAGTCCCTGTTTCTGGAAGGAAGCCGTCATCTGAGGCTGGCGGAAGCTTCTGGGGCATGGCGCCCCCCCACCCCCTCGCCGGAGCCTCTCAGCTGGTTCCCAAGGGCGTGGGAGCCTCGGCAGGAGGTGACGAGCAGTCAGGAGGTGCATCTGAGAAAAGTCGCTGGGCTGGAGACTCGCTGGTGACGGCAGCGAACGCAGCGGCCTGGCTACTCCGTGGGGCCTCCCAGGCCACCGCAACACAGCATGCATGGCAGGCCCTACACACAGGGAGCCACAGCGAGCTGTCCCCATGACAGAACCCCCCGCCCGAAACCAGACTTAGGGACAAAGGTTTCGTGAGTGCTTCGGTTAGCACGGGCTCAACGCAGGCCCCGGGCCTCTACAGGGTTCTCCTGAAGGCCCAGGCGTGCTGGGTCCTGAGCAAGTCCGGAGCTGGCCCCCTGGACGTGCCCAGGGCATAACGTGAAGTCCCCAATCAAGGGTAGGGTCTCCAGGAAGGAATGCCAGTCTGTGGGGCCAAGTTCATGGAGTTTTAATGATCTAACGTAATTCAGCGATAGACATTGGAGAAGGCTGACCTTTACACGGTCACTGTGTCCGTGAGCTTGTTTCTCAAATGCCAGGTGACCCCCTTCTGGGCCGTGAGGGGCTGCGAGGTGGCCCGCAGCAGGCTTTGGGGGGCTTTCGCATTCTGCGTCCCGTCCAGGGCCGGAGCTGCAGGGCCAGCGGCCTGAGCTTTGCCCCTGAGCCTCTCTGATCTTCCCTCTGAGACCAGACTGGCCTCCACCAGCTGGGAAGGAACATGGAGGACGGCAGGGCGCAGCAGAGAGCCTGTGACAGCACCGGCCAGGCGGGGGCGAGGCGAGGGGAGCAGCTCCGGGGTCACGGCTGCAGCCCAGCCCGGAAGTTTTGGGTCAGTGGTGATTACCTCTGAGTGTGTCAGTACAAGAGCCTGGATCCTGCCATTGTCTGCGTCTTCACGGCGGCGAGGGTTACAGCACACTTCCCGTGCACGCACCGGGCCTGATGCATGCACGCTCACCTCGCCCAGAGAGCAACGAC
Source organism: Suricata suricatta (assembly GCF_006229205.1). Lineage (NCBI taxonomy): Eukaryota > Metazoa > Chordata > Mammalia > Carnivora > Herpestidae > Suricata > Suricata suricatta. The sequence goes on along the minus strand of NC_043716.1, from coordinate 54,472,161 downwards.
CCTCCTGGGATTCAGAGGTCTGGCGTACCGTCAGCGGTGCAGCTGAGGCCGGCCCCCTTGCATCACCAGCTCCCGGCAAGAAAATGAATCTGCCACACGGGGCGGGGGGTGGGGGGCTGCATCTTGGTCCACAGACGTCCAGGCAGCACACAGCACAGACCCCGGGGCCCCGGAAGGGGCTGGGACACGATAAGAAACCCCCACACGGCTCTGTCAGATGGCGTCCCCCCAAGGGAGGCAGCAAACCGGGCTGAAAATGGAACCAATGTTTGCTCATTTGCATGCCGTTTCCCTCTGATTTGCATATTGTATACCAGAACCGCTAACCCCAGGCCAGTGAAATCAAATGCATGAACCGATCTACGTACAGGATGTTCTGAGAGAGACAAACTCAGTCCTTAGGGTATGTCTGACCCCCTCCAAACCGTGCACGCACCATGCGCGTGCGCACACACAACTTCTATCCCCGCCTCCAAATAAACCTGTCAGGGCTTTACGAAAAGTCCACACTGTGCCGAATTTCATTTATTAAACCAAACCCAGGACGCCGTGACCAGGGAAATCTGGCATCATGAGGGGGTTCCTACTGTGGCTTCCTCTCAACAGCTTTTCCCAGAACATCCCTGAGCCTGCAGTCTGACCCACCGGGAGCCGTTTACGGAACAGACTGCAGGTCCCACGTCACAAGAACACGGGGGGGGCACGGGGTTCGCAGAGGGCACTGACGAGGAGGAGGATGAAGACACCACTGTGAAGTTAGACGGAACAGCCAGCGGGGGCACTGGCATCGTGCGGAGGGGGGCCCTTCACTGCAGTGTCCGAGGGTCCAGGCTCCCGGATCGGAAGGCTGTGTTTTCCATGCAGGATGGGGTGGGAGAGGGTCCGTGTTGGGGCCTGGAATTCAAGTGCTCCTGGCTCTCTGCACAGCCAAGGACGTGAATTTTCTGCGCTCCCCGAGCATTCCGGGAACTCCGTGATCTCCAGGGGGAGGCTCGGACCCCAGGTGAATGCCAGTTGCACCTTTCATTGAAATCGTGCTCATCGAACGTGCTGTTGCATTTGCAATGGACCAAGCACCAGTCTGGGAGCCCAGGCCAAGAAGCCAAGCTCCAGCTCCACCGCCATGGACTTGCTGTGTTACTTTGAGCAAACGTCTTAACCTCTCTGGGCCCCGGATTCTTCCTCCCAGTCATAAGAGTGTTGGAGTAGAACAGTGATTCTCACCAGGGACGGGTCTGCCCACCCGGAGGGCAGTGAGGGATGTCTGGGGACCTGGCAGGTTGTTGTGCTGGGGACGCTGCCGGCATCTGGAGGGCAGGGGCCAGGAGGACCGCCCAACATCCTGTGTGCACCAGGCAGCTCCAGCAAGGTGTTACCCGCCCAGAATGTCAACGGCTCGGAGGCGGAGAGGCCCTGGAGTAGACAAGCGCCCGCCCGTTCCAAGTCAGTACCGGGCCATCAGGAGGAGGGGACAGGACACGCCTGACCGGGCAGGATGTCGACTGGGGGAGTGGAGACGTCTCGCTGCCCAAAACCACGACACCCCTTAACCTGATGGACGACCACTCCGTATTTCCAGAGGCAAGAAACCGATACTCTTTATTTTACTTTTTAATGTTTATTTATTTTTGAGAGACACAGAGTGTGAACGGGGGAGGGGCAGAGAGAGAGAGAGGGAGACACAGAATCTGAAGCAGGTTCCAGGCCCCGAGCTGTCAGCACAGAGCCCGACGCGGGGCTCGAACCCACGAACCGTGAGATCATGACCTGAGCCGAAGTCAGACACCCAGCCGACTGGGCCCCCAGGCGCCCCTCTTCATCTTGTTTAGTGAAGGCCCGCATGCTCCTTCCCGGCCCGCGCTGGGGACCCGAGCCCGTGCGGGAACGCCCACCGCGTCCTGGTGCCCCGAGACCCGTCCCCGGCAGGGCAGGCTGGCGTCCGGGCCAAGGGCCGCCAAGCATTTGCCACTTGCCGATTGCGCCTTCTCTCATGATTTTCCAAACCAAACAGCTGCTTGGGAGGCACGCTCAAGTGTTTAAAAATGAGGCAATAAAATAAATCACTCGTTCTCGGAAGACCGCCTGCTGGTACAAGGCTGTGCTTCTGCTGAGGAAACGCCGGGAACGCGGACGGCAGGGCCTGGGGGCTGCACGCGGCCTGCGCAGGGGGGCGGCCCAGGTCGGCGGGCGCGCGGGCAGAGAAGACCCTCTTCGCACCCATGCGTGAGCGCTCAGCCGGGGCGGCCGTCACGGGGGGTGTGCGGGGTGGGCCCCGGGCTGGCCAGCGTCTTTCCTGCAGCGGCTTCAACACCTCTCAGGCCCGTCCACCGGCGGCCCCCAGCCGGCCCTGCCCTGACCAGCCACCGCCTCTGCCTTCCTGCCTGCCCCGACCAGCCGCAGCCCCTAAGGATTTCTCAAGAGGGCTTTTTTCCCTTAATTTTTAAGTTTTTAATTCTTTTAATGTTTATTTTTGAGAGAGGGCAGAGGGAGGGGCAGAGAGAGAGGGAGACACAGAATCCAAAGCAGCTCCAGGCTCTGAGCTGTCAGCAGAGCCCGATGTGGGGTCGAACCCACGAACCACGAGATCATGACCTGAGCTGAAGTCGGATGCTCAACTGACTGAGCCCCCCAGATGCCCCAAGAGGTGTTTTTTTAAGGATTTTAGTTTTAGGTAACCTCTGCACCCAGCATGGGGCTCGAACTCACAACCCCAAGATCCAGAGTCGCCTGCTCTTCCGACTGCACCAGCCCAGCAGCCCCAGGAGGGGTTCGAGGGCCGGCCGTGAGCTTCGACCGGCGGCCGTGGAATCTAGAAAAGCACTTAGGATTAATCAAGTCATGACATCGCTCTTTGCCCAACATCAGATACAGCAGAGGTTTAAATGTGAAAAAATAAAACCGCGCAAGTGCCCGAAGAAAATGGAGAATTTCCCACGGGGAAGCCCTTTCTGAGTACAGCGTAAGGCCCAGAAGCTGCGAAGGGAAATAAAGGTGATGTCGTAAAGATGAAAATCTTCTGCCAACGAGCAGGAGTCCAGGCTGGCCGCTGCCATCGCCTGCAGAGCTAAAGCCGCTGCGCCCCCCACCTCCGACCTCACCCCTGGACTTGTCAGCACGGGCTCCGTTCTGCAGGGGTGATGGGCAAACCCTGACGTAATGCAGCACTGATCGGCTTCCACTTGTGTGAAGTCCGGGGGCCACGCCGCCATGTGCTGGCACTGACCCCAGAAGTGACATCGCCCACTGGCCAGAGCCGGGCCCATGGGTCGCTGGCCGCAGGGGGCAGGGAGGTTCGGGCGGGCACGGGGCCTGGTGAACGCTGCTTTCATGGATGCTGGGGCTTGAACACTGTCCTGCAGCCTTTGCGTGAGTGCCCCGCCTCTTTCTAGAATGCTGATCTCCGGAGACCTGCTAGGCCTGCTCCCTCGCCTCCTCCGAGCGAGGCCTTTCCGGGTCACCCTGTTGCAGACGGGGACCTCCCAAGCCTGCCCCGTCTCCACGTCCCTCGCCCATCACCGTTCCATACGGCGTGCCGGGCGCAGTCCTGTCGGGAAAACTGAGATCACCGCAGGTGCTCCGGACGAAAGACTTACTCTAGGAAACGGGCTGCTCAGGTGCACGAGTGGACAGGACACCGTGGGACTCACATCCGTGGGCGGCAGCTGCTCGCCCGGAGGCGGTGGGCCTTCCGGAAGCTGGGCCTTGCCTGTGACTCAGGGCCCTGAGGGACACTCGACCAGCCGCGGGGCCTGAGGGGTCCCCGTCTGGGGGCGGATCTCAGGGTGGGCCCAGGCCGGCAGCGTGGGGCACTTGGTAGGACACGGTCAGGCTCCTGAGCTGGAACACAAGGCTTTCTGTGGCTCTAACCCACCCCCCACCCCACCCTAGAGCCGCGGAGCACAGGCCGGATGTGCACAAACACAGGCAGGAACAAATGATGGATGGGTAGCTGGGAAGACGGCGGCGCCCTGGGCTCAGCCGCTTAAGCTCAGGTCATGGTCTCATGGTCCGTGGGTTCGAGCCCCGCGTCGGGCTCTGTGCTGACACCTCGGAGCCTGGAGCTGCTTCGGATTCTGTGTCTCCCTCTCTCTCTCTGCTCTGCCCCCACTCACCCTCTGTCTCTCTCTCTCTCTCTCTCTAAAATAAATAAACATTAAAAAATGCAAAAAAAAGAAAAAAGGGAAAAAGGGGGAAGGCACATTTCACCACAAAGGACACACAGATGTTAGACAAGCCACAAAAAGATGCATATCTATTGGAATGGCCAAAATAGAAAACGGTGGTAACACCCAGTGCTGGTGAGGATGTGGAGAGACGGGTGGGGATGGAGCGTGGTGCAGCCTCTGCCGTCTGGAAAGCAGTTTGGCAGTTTCTTGGAAAACCAGACATGGACTAAAGAAGATGTGGCGCATGTGCGCACACACACACATGCACGCACGCGGTGGAAAATCAGCCATCAAAAAGAACGAAACCTTGCCGTCTGCAGTGATGTGGCCGGAACCAGAATGGGCCATGCTAGGCGAGGGCCGTCCATCAGAGAGACGGACAACGTATGGCTTTGCTCACATGCGGAATTCAGGAGAAGCAGATGCACGTACGAGAGGGGCGTAGAGAAGAGAGGGAAACAGAGCACAGGAGCCAGTAAGGACGGAGACCTTGCTGAAGGTGGGGGAGGGGCGGACGGGCCGGCTGGGGGATGGGCACTAAGGACAGACAGGACTTTCTGTGCTGAGCGCTGGGGTTTGTACGAATTCTACTCCCGAAATCCACAGTGCACTGAATGTTAGCTAAAACCTGAGTCATGGAGACACTGGCACATCTTGATAATTAAAAGAAGAAAGGAAACACACAAGCCATCACCACACGCCCAGGAACTGCTCTCTGGGGCCGTCCCAGGGACACAGGGGAGCTGCGTTCACGGCCCACCAAGCCCGGGGCGAGCCCATCGGGGGGAACGGTGCGGTCACGGTGCCCGCGTGGCACTCGCTGCTCTGCGGCAAGGCCTGGGCCGCGGACACGCATCACCCCCCCCAGGGAGGGTCCAGGGAGGTGTGACAAATGGAAAAGGCCACCTCCGAAAGGCTACAGCCTGCGCAGGTCTCTTCGTGTGGCATTTTCGAGATGACAAAGTTTCCGAAACGGAGACCGGTGGCTGGGGAGGGCTGGGGACGGAGGGAGGCAGTGTGGCCATAAAAGGGCGATGACTATACGTAAGCGATGGGTGACTCACGGGGTCCTAACTCCTGAAACCAGCACCGCCGTGTAGGCGAACTAACCCGGATGTAAATGAACACATTTAAAATAAAAATAAAGAAATGAAAGTGAAAATGAA
>NC_043716.1:54460166-54466729 GCF_006229205.1 Suricata suricatta | reverse complement strand
GCACAGTAGGGAGCAAACAGCAAAAGGCGCCTATCACAGAATGACAACAGGGACCGACCCGCTTCGGTCCCCCACGCGGAACCCAGACCTGCCCCCTCTCTCGTGTCCAGGCACCAGGGTTTCCCACTGTGGTTCTGAAAGCAGGTGCACCTCCCGCCCGGCCCCGTGGTTGTCTTGGAAACGTCCCAAGCGGGAAGCCACCTGCCCTTCTGCCTGCGGTCCCGGGGGCCGAGGGGTGGGTGTGGGGCTCTCTGCCCCCACAGTCCACAGCCGGGGGGCCCGGGGGCCGAGGGGTGGGTGTGGGGCTCTCTGCCCCCACAGTCCACAGCCGGGGGGCCCGGGGGCCGAGGGGTGGGTGTGGGGCTCTCTGCCCCCACAGTCCACAGCCGGGGGGCCCGGGGGCCGGCCCTGGACACGGAGACACGCCAGCGGCAGTGCCCTGACAGGGGTCCAGCCTGGACCGAGGCTCCCAGGGCCGGGCAGGAGGCACGGCTGGCGAGGACAGGAAGTAGGACCCCAGCTTCCTGGGAGGCCGAGCTAGGCAGGAGGGATGTTCTCTGTCCCGAGATGATGCCCACCCTCCGAGCTGTGCCCACGTGACGTGCCCGTGCTTTGTCCTTTGGTGAAAGGGTGGGAATGAAGAGCCCATGCTCACGCTGTGCGTGTAGTGTGCACGCATACATGCGTGTGCACGTGTGTGGGAGTGCACGCTCATGCCCACATGCCACTGCTCACGATTCCTTCGGACACGCTCTGGTCCATGAAGTCCACAGCCCGAAGGCCTGGGCGAGAGGCACCCTGGCTCCATTTCAGATCAGACTCCCGCCTCCGGAACACACCAGCACCTTCCACGGGACAGTGCCGCGCTGGGTCCCTGTCCCGCCATCAATCCACCCCGACCCCACAGAGAAGCTTCTAGAATGGGGCAACGAGTCTGATGCACAAAGGTCTTGGGGTTGCAGAGAGTCCGTGTGGGGTTCAGAGGAACACGTAGCGCTTCCTGGGGCCTCCTTCCCGGGAGCGTGAGGGGTCCAGGTGGAGGGAAGAGTGGGGGCGAAGGTCTGGCACCTGGGCAGGTGGGGGACGCGGGAAGGAGGAGGGGGCAGGTGGGGCCGGGGCCTGACTCCACTGCCAGCCCAGGCTCACTGCCCTCGGCTCCTTACACACGATGATGCTTCTAGGAAACGGGGTTCGCATGGATGCCGCCGGGAGCTTTAGACAGGACTCGCACAGTCCACACAGAGTAAGTTATCCGTCCGCCGCTCTGGAGGACACTCGTGCGTCTGGGCCCAGAGGCGTGTCAGAGGCTGTGAACAGTGGCAGCAGGTGAGGGTCTGGCCCACAGGTCTGCCCTCTGCACCCCCGGCACCGTGGGGGCACCCGCCGCCGCCATGACCCTGCTCCCCCTGGGCCAGCCCTGCCTTCCTGCTGACAGCTCCCACCCCTGGCTCTGACATCGCCGCCCCAGCTGGGGACGCGGGACGTGCGTCTCCGAGGTGGCCACGAGGTGGCACTGGGGACGTTCCCTGGCCGCAGCCTGACTCCCTTCAGCTTGGGGGGCTGGAAAGAAAGCTCTGTGCCGGGGGGCCAAGCCTGGACCCCACCCTGGCCGGCGCACCAGGACACCCAGGTCATGTGTGCAGGCCAGGTTCGAGCTCACGGAGCTCCACACTGCTCTGGAGACAGGCGCTGGGACGGGCCTTGGCCCCTCGCGGGTCCCCAGAAGTAGCCCAGAGACAGCAGGTGGCGGATTTTTTCTCTCCTTCATGTTGGGCTGGTGCCTGAGGCTCGGGGGCGCGGGAGTCCAAGGGCTCAGGAGTTCCTCAGTGGGCGTCAGCACGGGTCTGGTGACCGAGTTCCTGAGCCCAATGGCGAGGTCAGGGTGGGACACTGTCTGGTCGGTGGCTTCTCTCTGAAGAAGGGAAGGGTGGCGGGCAGCACACGCCAAGGGCAAGGCTTCTGTGGGACCGGCCCCGGGCTGGGCCCTGGAGCGCAGCAGGGCGCATCTTGGTCCCTCACCGCCTGCTGGTCTGCTCAGCTCTGCTGCCGGGTGCGCGGCCACCGCACGCAGATGGACCGTGCGCTGCGGTCACAGAAGCGATTTGGAGCAAAAAAAGGACACCTGAGTCCCAGTGAGAGAGTCGGTGTTAACCTTCCTTCAAGTCAGACCCCCCTCTAAAGCCCTAACTAGGAGCACCACCTCCCACAAACCTCTGTGCTGGAGAGCAGAGCTCGGTGGGGGCAGGAAAGCACAGGAGTTGAAGCAACAACTCAATAGGCGCTCCCCGCCCCGCCCCCCCGGGGCTTTCAGTGGGGATCCCAGGTTCAAGGCCATGACCTGGGGGCTGGGGGCTCCCACTGCTGGGAGCCACTGTTCCCAGGCAGACAGACAGACGCTGCGTCCTACAGTCCAAGGCTCTCAGAACATCCACGCCAGTACTGCCACTGAGGATTTCTAAAAACACAATGTTGGGCGTGTGCAGGGCCTGCGGGCTCCATTGTTTCAAGTAGGCTCCGCGCTGGCCTCAGATCATGATCTGAGCTGAGATCACGGGCCGGACGCTCTACCGAGCGCCTGGGCACCCCTCCTGCCCCGTTTTTATTTATATATTTATTTATTTAGAGAGGGCGTGCACACATGAACGAGCAGGGGAGAGGCAGAGAGAATCCCAAGCAGGCTCCCCGCTGTCAGCACAGAGCCCGACGCAGGGCCTGAACCCACGAACTGTGAGATCATGACCTGAGCTGAGATCACGAACCAGATGCTCAACCAACTGAGCCACTTTCTGCCCCGTTTTTAAAAAGTTGTCGGATACGGACAAGAGACCTCGTAGCCAGCAGGTGCCACACCTGCCCCGTCTGCAGCTTCACTGGCCTCGGGGTGTTGGGGAGCAGCCCCCCGGCCCTGGTCCTCGGTCTCCCGGCCACACTGGCGATGTGAGGCCCCACTGGGACCCTGCAGGAGGACACGCGGCCACCTTACTCCAACCTGCTGCACGGACGGACACCTGTGTGCAGTTTTGCCGGATAGAAATTCCTCGCTGCTTCTCTCTTTCCCTGAAAATGCCAAGTACTCCGTAACTTTCCACATAAAGCTCAGCCTTTGAGAAGCCTAACTTCCCCCAGCATGCCTCGCTTTCACTGAAGTGATCTCTGGGCACCTGGTCTTGCCAGTCCCGTCCTTACGCTCCGGCCGCTTTGCTCGTTGTCAAGACGCGTCCCCTGGAAATGTCTTCACCTCGGGGCGCCCGGGTGGCTCACGTGGTTGAGCGTCTGACTTCGGCTCGGGTCATGATCTCGCGGCTCCCGGGTTCGAGACGGCGCCAGGCTCTGTGCTGCTCTGGACCCTCTGTCCCCGTCTCTCTGTCCCTCCCCCAGCTGGTGCTCCCTCGATCAGAGAGAAACGTTTAAAAATAAATAAGTCAGTGTCTTCACCTTTGTCCTCTTTCTGATGCATACGATTTTCCTCTTCTGCTCTTTCCGTTTCTCTTAAAGCCTCACGTGTTGCGTTTTTCGGTTTGTGTCCTTCCGAGCCGGTTTTCATTCCCCAAGAGCCTTCGTCCATTTCTCATTCTTGAGGCGTCACTTCATTTCCGGACTTTTCGAATGTGTGCTTTCCTTTTGTGATTATTCTCTTAATGACTTTTAGTTCACGAGAAAGAAACCAAAAAACAAAAAAAAAAACCCACATAAAACAGAAACCAGTCGCGACACGGAGAACCGGCGGTCGGCAGAGGGGTGGGCGTGAGGAGGCGCACCCTCCCGGGGATGGAGTCACCGAGTCCCGAGTCCCGGCGGCGAGCGGGCGGCACGGGGACCGCCGTCCAGGGCGCGGCGACGGTGTGCCGTGACAGGGGGGCCAGGCCCTCGCACAGCTGCTGAGTCTGTGCGCCGTGCGTCCTGCCCCAAACCAGTCACAGCCCGTGCGCGTCTGTCCACTCTGCAGGCGCGTCTTCCCGGGTGGCGCTCGTCGGAGGAGACTGCTCTCATTCTCGGCCCTGCGTGAACTTGACCTTGATGCTTTTTCTTCCCACCCCCCACCCCGCCTCCAGAGGGAGGGCGCAAGTGAACGAGGGCAGAGAGAGGGAGACAGAGAAACAGGGCTCACCGAGGCGGGGCTCAAACGAACCTCGAGATCACGACCTGAGCCAACGTCAGATGCGTAACCGACGGAGCCCCCCAGGCGCTCTGATACATGAGTGTGTCATAAACTTCCAGGAGGAAGTGGACTTTAAGAGAGAGAGTACAACTATTTCTATAGAGCTCTGCCTTCTGCTGTTTTGGGAAATTTAAAACACGTGTCTTTGCTGCCAGAGGAGGTTTCCGGCTCCCGCCCTGCCGCAGCCCAGCCTCCTCTTCTTCCTGTCCCTCCTGCTTCCTTTTCTTTCTTTCTTTCTTTCTTTTTTTAATGTTTTATTTATTTTTGAGAGAGAGAGAGATAGATCATGAGCAGGGAGGGGCAGAGAGAGAGGGAGACACAGAATCTGAAGCAGGCTCCAGGCTCTGAGCTGTCAGCACAGAGCCCGACATGGGGCTCGAACCCATGGACTGTGAGATCACGACCTGAGCCGACAAGTCGGAGGCTCAACCAACTGAGCCAGCCTGGCGCCCCTCCTGCTTTGTTTTCATTCCGCTCCTGGCAGGTGTCCCTCGGTGTGGGACGCTTCCTGGCGGGGACACGACTCAGATGTCCCCGGGCTGGAGGCTTTGCAGTCTCAGTGCTGTCTTCACACGGGGCTGCTGCCAGCCTCTTCCCAAAGCCCTAACTTTCGAACAAAGCGATTCATCGGCTCGTCACGACCTCTCACCGAGCGTGCCTCCGCCCTGACCGGAGCTGAACGGCGCCCTGCACGGCTGTGCTCGGTGGGTAAAGGCGGCCCCTCGCCGTAGGGGAGACGCGCACTACAGGTCTGTGGCCCAATGGCCCCAGTGACGGTGGTCCGCGACGCCCCACTGCGTCGCCACACTGGCAGGGGGCCGAGGGATGGCAGCAGGGACAAGAGGCTCAGTGTCTCAGGCCTCCGCCATGAGAATCTGACGCTAAACCAGAGGCTTGGGAACAGCCGGCCTGCCCGGGGGACAGGAGGGAGCGCAGGGCACGGCGGGAACGGGCGTCAGCGAGGCCCTCGCACTGAGCCGGGGTGAAGCCTGGCACCCAGCTCCTCGGCTGACAGACTCGGCCCCCAGACGGGGCTCGCGCGGTGCACTCACACCTGTGCCCACGCCGTGCCCTCGGCCGGGCCCCTCGGCAGCCCCCACACACCCTGACTGGAAGAGCCATGACAGCGCCCGACCCGGGCGGCAAGCAGGCGCTCCTGGGCCCCGCCACCCTGCACCAGCTGGCCACCAGCGGGGGAAGGTGGCCCAGGCGGTGGCCCCGGCTTCTGAAGGTCCACACCTGCCCATCCTTTCTTCTGAAGCCTCAGGATGAAAGGGTCCTTTTCATTACTGAGGAAAGAGCGCACAGGGTGCCCTGTCTTGGGCCGGGTGTGGCCTCGTGGCGTCCAAGGTCCCCTCACCAGGAGCAAGGGAGCCGCGAGCTCCGGTGACCTTTGTGCCCGCCGCCCGCAGCCGCGACCCGGCTCCCGCGCCGGCCGGGCACTGCTCGGGGCCTTCTAGAACCCAGCACACTGGCTCCAGCGCGGCCTCCAACCCCCACCGCCGTCTCCCAGGAGCGTCAGACTCTTCAAGGTCTGCAGCACGAGAAAGAGACGTTCTTTTCTTTAAACAGTTCACATTTATTGTTGATAACAGTAAAAAAATCTTTTAAAGACTGTCAGTATTGTATTACCAAGAGTGAGGTAATATGTTTACAAAACATTTACAGAATTTGATATGCAAATAATGAATTTGGGAAGGAGGAGGAGTTAAGACACTAGTAAGGGAAGGGAAACCAGAGGAACCCACAGTGCAGGGGTGAAGTGCGGGGCACGGAGGCCGCAGGCACGGAGGAGGAGCCACCTCGGATCCGCACGACCAGACGCCCCCCACCCCTTGGGGCTCGCGGGGGTGGGGGGGCACAGGCGCCCTCCACCCCCAACCCCTGCGGCCGCCCAGCTGGGCCCTCGGAGCAGACAAGCAGCAGGGCGGCCCAGGACTCCGCGCCCCTCACCCACACCGGGGTGGCCGCCTGCGTGTTGGCACGTGTCTAAAAACACAGCCTCTCCCGACACAACCCTACACGGCACATCTTTGTCACAAACGCTAACCCAATGCAACATCCAGACAGATCTGCAAATAGCCCACTGATCCCATCAAAAGCTGAAAAAGAGCCGGGTCGACACCAGAGGGACCCTGCTTTGTCAGTGGGAGCGAAGAGGAATCGAGCCAAGCCCACGTTCTGATCTGCTTCTATGAAGAATCCTTCGTAACCTAATTCACTTTTTACCTGCCCCGTTCCCCCCTGCGTCACACTGCTGCCCTCCCCACACCCCCCTGCCTGCAAGCCACCCGCACACGCACCACCTCACACGCTCGTGCCCCCCACTGCTTCATATACACATGCCCCCCCACTGCCTCACACGCACGTGCCCCCCCCACTGCCTCACACGCACGTGCCCCCC
>NC_043716.1:54450758-54460066 GCF_006229205.1 Suricata suricatta | reverse complement strand
CCTGAGACCTCCCTGCCCCGCCCCCCCACGCCCGCCCACCGCCCCCGGGGCCTTCCCCCAGCCCGCTAGGGTGCGGGGGACCACCGGCCAGAGTCCCGCAGCGAGGCTGCCGCTGGGAGCCGGGGAGGCCTGTGGGGCGGCGCCTGGGGGGCTGGACGCTCGGGGCGCCCTTCACTCAGCCGTAAGGGGCTCGAGAAAGGTCAGCCGCCCAGGCGATGCTCTCCTGGACCTGCGTCCAATGATCTTCCCGCAGTGTTCTGGCTAAAAGGACGTCAGTCTAGGGGCGCCTGGGGGCTCAGTCGGTTAAGTGTCCGACTTCAGCTCAGGTCATGATCTCACAGTTCATGGGTTCAAGCCCCGTGACAGGCTCTGTGCTGACAGCTCGGAGCCTGGAGCTGCTTCAGATCCTGTGTCTCCCTCTCTCTATGCCCCTCCCCTGCTCGTGCTCTGTCTCTGTCTCTCTCAAAGATAAATAAGCACTAAAAGGACATCAACGTAAAGTAGGCGTCAACAACGGCCTCCGTTAATTCTGGGCTGAACCTGACACCGTCCGTTGCTTCCAAAGCTGAGCAAAACCCTCTCTTTTATTCTACGCCTCCGCCCAGCAAACAGGCAGGCTTTTCCCTGAAGACTGTAAAGGCAGCCAAGGTACACCTGTCAGGCCGGCCGGAAGCACGCAGGACCTGTTCTCAGAACAAGCGCTCAAACTAAGTGGCCACGACTCAGCACATAACCGACAGAGCATCTGTGAATGAGCCAGAATGCTCCGCGATGGCGAGGACAGTCAACAGTCCGGGAGAGTCTCCCCCGCGCTGATTCAGGGTGGCCCTCCTCCTCCCCCTTCCTCCCAGTCACTCAGGCGCTTCAGATACGAGTCACGGACCCAGCCCAGAGCCGTCGCCCAGTCTGAGTTCTTTTTCCTCCGAGTCTCACTTGGCTTCCGGAGTCGTGTTCTGACCCGGACTGGAGCCGGACCCACCCCTGGGCTCGCCCGCAGACAAACCAGCCTGGGGGTGGGCGGGGGGGAGCCACGTCAGCGAGGCCGGAGACCCGCCTCCCGGAGCAGGTGCGGGCGGCGGCCAGGCCCACCTGCACGCTCTCCCCTTCCTTGCAGATCAGCGGCGACTCCACCAGGCTGTAGTCCCGGCCCAGCTGCCACAGCCTGTCTATCAGCTGCACGTTGTTCCCGCCTGGGGAAGTGATGCTGTGCGCCCCCAGGGAGTCCTTTTTGGGAGGCTGGGGCGACCTCTTGGAGTGGTAGATGTTGAAGACGATGTCCCCTTTGCACACGTCAAAGTCCCAGGTGATCACTGACGAGGCGTCCACGATCTGCACGAGGATCTGCAGGAAGAGATCACACTAAGCAACCAGGGGAGCACGAGCCCCCGCCCGCCCCCGGCCCCGTGCTGTCACCGCCACCGCGGCAGCTCCGGCCCTGGAGGAGCTTTCTGGCCCAGCGGTGTGTGCCGTGGGAGGGGGACACATGGCACGTGAGCCATCTCTTTACCCACAGCCCTCCTTCAGCCACCCAGCCTTCCGGCTCTCCCTTCCTTCGACCGATGACTCCTGCTCCAGTACCCCGGGAGCCCAAGACGTCCCCCTGTGTGACCCCGGCAGACGTCCCCTGCACAACCCCCGGCAGACTCCCCCTGCATGACGTCCGGCAGACGTCCCCTGCACGACCCCCAGCAGACTCCCCCTGCACGACCCCAGCAGACTCCCCCTGCACGACCCCAGCAGACTCCCCCTGCATGACGTCCGGCGCTCCACAACATTGGGTCCTGGCTGCAGAAATGCTTTAACTGCAACTCAACAAGGTACAGAAGTGGTTCGGTGGGCTGCCCCGGGCCGGCGAGCACAACTAAAGTCCCAGAGAGGGTGCGCACTAACCAGATGGCACGTGGAGGGATGGAAGGAAGTGCTCCAGGCAAGGGGGGCACGGGGACTCACCAGGAACAGTGGCACCCAGCGCAGGGCAGGGACAGAAGAGCCACGTGCCATGGGGCAGGGGAGGGCCCCCGGGGCCCAGCGGCAACCTCAAACCCAAACTTCCTAACTGCGCGCCCCTCTAGAGAATCCAGGGCAGGGCTGATCAACGCGGGATCTCTCAGCACATGGCTACAGGAGGGACGCCAGACCTGAACCGGCTGGGCGAGGCTGTGTTCGCTCAGAAACTTCGGCCGAGGCCGAGGCCGGGCCCCGTCTTCGCTGGAAGAGCCATCTGCTCATTGGGCAGACCCTGCCCGCCACCGCCGCGCCTTCTCACGGCAGGGACACCACTCTGGAATTTCCCCCCAGAGCAGGTGCAGGAGCACCAGAGTCCCTTCTGGGAATCGCGGTGCTCGTCCCCTGCCGAGGGGAGGCGGCTCCCCAGGGGCCCAGCTCCCCCGAGACGCAGCCCCTCTGCCCACGGGCCCCCCGCCATCCTGCACTCACACGGGGGCCGCTGAATTCAGCCTTATCTCAGGGGCAGCACTGCCCTCGAGCTGCGTGTCACTGAACCCCCAAAGCGAGCCCTAGTGCTGCGACCCCGAGGCCACTCACATGTCCGCACACACCCGGGGCCCCCGAGTTCTGCACCACACGCAGGAGGGAGCTGCTGGAGAAACCAGAAATGAGAACTCCACCTCCTCAAGCCTGGTCTCCGTCCAGAAAATCAACGTAAATAATCCTGAGAATTCGAGATTTCCCCACAGAATCCAGGAACGAGGCACAGAACGCGTCTCCACTTGTCCGAACACAGTGACGGTCCCTGTCCGCCCCACCGGCGACAGCCGGCCGTCCCAGGTCACACAGTAAGGACCCTCGGCGGTGGCAGCAAGGAGGCAGCCCTGGCCACCAGCAGCGCCCGCCGGGAGCCCAGGAAAGGGCCCCCTGGGAGCCCACGGCCCGGACCGCTCACAGCGCGCCTCCGCAGCGTGCAGCCACGCCCCCCTCCGCACCACAGGTGGCAGCAGGGAGGGAAAAGACTCGCGCCTTCTCCTCGCTCCACCCGACCTCCGAAAATGGGCAAATTCCTTAGAATCTAAATAACCAAAGCTCAGTCAGGAAAAGACGAGAACGGGATCCAGCCCGTGTAGCCCTCACACAACCTAAACTCCAGAGGCCGAATCTCCACCCCGGCAGGAAGGGCCTGCCACGGCCCGCAGCCCCGCGCCAGGCGGGGTCTGAGAAAGCAGAGGGCCGGAGCCGACCTCCTCGCAGGCACAGACGCCCCGAGAGACGCCTGGCCTTCGGGGTCGCCCTCTGCCTCCACGGAACGTTAACAACAACCACCACCTAAAGACCAGAAAAAGCATCTGATTTCCCCACAGCAAACCCCACACGGACGGCGCGCTGGGGGGCTTCTCCAGGGGGCGCACCTCGTGCGGGGCTCCCTTGAAGACGCTGGCGGACTGGTAGATGGCCTCGGTGCACAGCTTGAGGTCCTCGCTCTCCAGCTCCTCCGCCGTCCTGTACAGCGACTTGGGGACCAGTCCGCCCTCGGGGACTTCACACTGGAAACAAACACAGCAGTGAGGGCCGCGCACAGACACGGGACCCCTGGATACGGGCGCCCCGGCAAGAGCCACATCCTGGCAAGCGGGGCCCCTCCAGGCCGCTCCGGAAATGGAAACCGCTGGCGATGTCATGAACAGTCCTGTGGGACTTAGCAAATTAATTTTTAAGAATCTCTTGAACACACGTCTTACTTTAAATAAATGAGAACAAGCGGAGGTTGCTGTAGCGCAGAGCCTACGCCCGTACTCAGGAGGTACCAGGCCCGGTTCCTAAAGCTCGTCACGTAAGAGCCACCAGCATCTACGCTTCACTGTAAAGAGGAGACGTTCCGTTCACAAAAGGTGGATCCTCAGCAATGACAGGCATTTATTACGTGCGATCACCGTCAGTCTATAGCGGGCCGGCGAGGAGGGCTTCGTGTCTGACCCGAGTCAGGATCGGCCCACGGCACCAGACAAAGTAACAACGAAGAGTTTCTTCTGAATCCGCTGCCAATAGGCTATGCTGGGTCAGAATCTGTGTGTTTCATAAATTTCCTAGTTGGCCCTGAGAGGATGACTCAGGACTCAGGTTCCCAGGATCTCAGCCCCTCTCGCACCACGGGCCCCGGGAGGCAAGGACACAGGGAACCCACAGGACGGTGTTCGGCCAGCAGGCGCCAAGCCTGGAGACCCACCCCAGCACGCTGTCCTGTTAGGGGACATCGGACGGCACGTGCAGGGACGCCCAGGGCGCGGGGACGCAGCAGGGCCAAGAGTGCACGGGGCGCCGGAGCCCGGACGCTTGGCCCCCTGATCACGGCCCGGTGGTCCGTGCCCGACAAACGCGGGCCGATCCGCCGTGAGCCAGGTCTGCCTCGGCTCCAGCTCACAGCAGAAGGACCGGCCACTTGGGACCATTCTCATAGGTGACGCGAGTCATCTGTGGGATGCTACACGCCTGACCGCCCAGTTCAATGTCACGGCGCTGGGGGAGGAGGGCCCTGTAATCCACCCGCCCCTCGCACTGCCCCCCAAGATGCTGCCTGCAGTGCCTGAGCGCAGGACCGACGACCTGAAAGCCGAATCCGAACGCTGTTCAAACCCCTCCACCCGTCCTGAAACGTTCCCCCAAAAGCCCAGCTCATTAGCTCATAAATACATGCGTCAAACCCGGCAGGTGCGTATCTGAACCGGGTAACTTCATTCGCCATGAGGATGACCGAGACCCCTCCTCTCACGCGAGCCAGACCCCCCTCCGGCCTCAGCGGTCCCTCCGGGGAGCCGCCGGTCTCCTTCACCCCCGAGTCACGACCGGGGGGCGTCACAGCGCAGGCCACACACGCGCAGGGGTCTGGCCGATAATCTGGCAGCTCAACGCATTAAAAAGCCCCGATTACAGAAAAGAAGTGATTCTCTTAGTATGTCTCCTTCGAAATGTCCTGATTTCCGGCCCGGGCGGAAATCTCGGAGAATCATCTGGAGTGACCCTTCTTCATAAAACACACAGCTCCCCTGACAGTTGAATCTGATGCACACAGAGCTGAATGAAGACAGCGGGCTGCAAGCACGTTAGAGTCTAAAACAAACCCTCGCCAGTACCGAACAGCGAAGGAGCGTGCAGGGTATCAGCAATGACCTCAATGGTCCTATTTAGTTCAGCCCTGGGTCGGAGAAATGTCAGCCAAAAACACCCACAAACGAGACAGACAGCAATCCAAACTAAAGGTTCTGAGAATCATTTGTACCAACCAACACGCACCCTCCCTCCCCGCGTAAAGCAGCCGAACGCCGAGCTACTCCCTACACACCTACCATGCACTCCCCGCTCAGGAAGTCGGGGATGATCTCTTTGTCGATGTAGCCCAGCAGCCCGCCGGGGCCCTGGTAGTCGTTCCCCGCGTAGATCAGGAACTTCCTTCTGGTGTTGTCGTCGATGAACGGGCTCACCTGGAGGCGAGGAGAGGAGACGGTGGCCTGGCTGTGACGGCGAAGACTACAACGGCCACGCGACCGCGGCGGGGCGGGGAGGGGGTCTGACACCCGTGAAGGCTGTGTGTGCGACAGGAGGACGCTCAGGAATCCCTTCCTCCCTTAAACGGTCTGAGGAAACTGTGGATCTTCCCACGTTTGTCCTGTGACCCCCTAACCAGTTAGGGCTGGCAGTCAGGGACACACCCCCGTCTGCCTTCCACGGGGCTCGTGGCGGCTGAGGACCAGCGTCCAGACCTACCAGAGTCCAGAGGACGGGGAACACCCGGGGGGCGCGGAGGATGAGCAGGCGGCCGAGCGTCTCGGGGTAGTTGGCCTCCACCACCTCGATGATGCGCAGCAGGGCCTTGACGCCCGGTCTCCACAGGTGCCGCATGTTCAGCCCCTCCAGGTCCACCAGGCAGGTCCACGAACTGCAGGGAAGCAGACGGCGGGCCACTCACCACACGGCACGCTCGCCGACCGGGTCCTCCCTCAGCCACTGCCCTTGTTTTCACTTTCCGATCTTAGAACACGGGCCTTTGCGTGCACCAGTGTCTGAAAACTGAAGCGTAACCAACGGTACTTCTGCCCTGATGGCGGGAAGGACGCGGGTCAGGGTGGCGGGCCAGTCCCTGCAACGGCGAAGCGTCAGCGGCTCCCTGACTATCACAACGTCACTTGGGCACGCTCGGGACCCAGGCAACCAGGGGACGTGCTGCGCCGGGCACCCTGAGCCGCCTCTGCGGAGCCAGGAGGGCACGGGTCTGCTGGGACGGGCCACAACACGCTCTTCTTTACCAAGTATCTACCGAGTCCGGCCCGGCCGCAGGAGCCGAGGACGCAGCAGGGACAGAAAGCCCTGGAAACTCCTTCCCGTCGCGGGGGAACTCAGGTAAGCGGCTTTCCCGCGAGGTCGGCCTCTGCGCCGCCGCACGCTGTGCCGATGGTTTACGGAACCGTATGGTTCAGGAACACAGAACGATTTCTCTGCACCACCCCGCCCCCAGCCCCCAAGGACCACGGAGACCAACCAGACAGGCCGAGCCTCTCAGAGGGAGGGGACAGCAGTGCCTCACGGCTGGAAGTACCAAACCCAGCACCCCGTCCTTCCCTACTGACCGGATTACGTGGTGACCCGTCTCCGACCTCTGGGAAGGCTACTATTTGGATTGGGGTCTAAACATCGAACCAGAGCTTGGTCCTAAAAGCCAACTGGAAACACTGAACTCGTGTCCTCAAGAAGTCGGAGGCGACAAGTCGACATCTACCTGATGGGCCGACCGAAGACTTTTGTGTTTTCTTCGCACCGTCTGAGCCCTTCTTCGTTTATGGAGAGAACCTACGTGTAAACGGGCCACAAAAACCCACAATGAGTCTAAGTAACGCCCCTGTGTCACGCTCTGAAACAAAGTGACAAGGACACAGCCCTGGCAAGCAAGTCAACCCAGAGAGTCGTCTGCGTAGAGGTTCTGACACATTCGAACACGCACAACCACGACGGACAAGAGGTCTCTCTCCCCCCACAGAGGATGAGCATCGCCCTGCGGCCGAAGGTGACAGATGTCCCGCGAGGTCAGAGCTAGGTGTCACCGGATGGGGGGGAGGGCGTGCCAGCTGACCTGCCTTCAGAACCCGCGCCTCCGGGGTCGCAGGCGGTGGGGTGAGCGGGGGACACGCTACCACCACGCGGACATCCCCGAGGACGGCGGTTAGAGCGCAGCTGCGGCTCGGCCGAGGGGACGCCCCCCCGGGAGAGGGGCCAGCGCACACCTGTACGTGCACACGTGTGCAGAGTGGCAGTCACACAGGGGCGGGGCCAGCAGCATACACAACAGGGATTCAAAGATAATGGGAGGATCTGTGTCTTTCAAGTTTATGTTTGAGGGGCACCGGGTGACTCAGTCGGTTGAGCCTCCGACTTCAGCTCAGGTCACAATCTCACGTTCGTGGGTTCAAGCCCCACGTTGGGCTCTGTGCTGACAGCTAGCTCAGAGCCTGGAGCCTGCTTCCGGTTCTGTGTCTCCCTCTCTGACTGTCCCCCGCTCACAATCTGTCTCTCTCTCTCTCAAAAATAAAACCTTAAAAAGCATTTTTAAATAAAGTTTTTGTTTGTTTTCCAGTTTAAGGACAACACTCATCTCCTAACTGCCCAAACTGTGGAGGCTGAAGGGGACGGGGGGTGGGGGGTGGGCCTGGAGTCCAGGGGGCAGGAAGGAAGCATTTCTAATAATAGTTCAGATGGACGGGTGACCCAAGGCCCCACCCCCCCGCCCCC
The DNA here is from genome assembly GCF_006229205.1 of Suricata suricatta. Lineage (NCBI taxonomy): Eukaryota > Metazoa > Chordata > Mammalia > Carnivora > Herpestidae > Suricata > Suricata suricatta. The sequence continues at coordinate 54,452,338 of NC_043716.1, read as the reverse complement.
ATAAGGCCGTGCCAGGAAAGGATACCATGGAAAGGTCTGACTGGAGACACATCTCAAAAGGAGAGGAGACGGGAGGGATCAATTCAATGGAAAAAGAGGGCCCAACGCGGCCCTGGAAGTCATGTTGAGTGGCTATAATGATTTTCTGTTCAGGCTTTCCTGCGGAAACCATCTTCCTGACTTCTGTGCCCTTTTCTGAAATTCTAAAAATACACTAAGAGATTTCCTTCCCCAGCTGCAAAGGCCCTGCACGCCGGCCCTGACAGGCCAGCATGGCTGCCGCCTGGCCAGGGCCGGGAGCAGGCGCCGGGCACTTACGTAGCGCAGCAGGGCCTCCTCCCCGAGGGCGCGCACCAGGCCCTTGGTGTCCATCTGCCCCAGCCGGAGCACGTAGAGCGGCCGCCCATCTGCGGAGGGAAGGGAGTGCAGTCAGCTCCGCTCCTGCCGAGGGGGCCTCGACGAGGGGGCGCTTCCCGCGGAGAAGCCACAACCGGCTGTGTGTGCACAGGGGACCCCCCCACCGCCGCCCGGGGTGCCCAGCGGACCTGGCCTCTGCCTGCCTGCCTCCCCGCACGACCAGGGGCTTGAACAGACTCGGTGTTCAACGGCAGGGCGACCACCGAACAGCCACGCCTTTTCCGTGAAGATGGGAGTATTTCAAAGTTTTTATTTTTTTAATGTTTTTTATTTATTTTTGGGAGAGAGAGAGAGACAGCATGAGCAGAGAAAGGTCAGAGAGAGAGAGAGAGAGACAGAATCTGAAGCAGGCTCCAGGCTCTGAGCTGTCAGCACAGAGCCTGACTTGGGGCTTGAACCCATGAACTGCGAGATCATGACCTGAACCGAAACTGGACAATTAACTGACTGAGCCACCCAGGTGCCCCTCAAATTTTTTATTCTTTAGGGGGAAAAAAGTTTTCATTTCACAGGTTGTCAAAAAGTTAACGTGTAGATTTTTTACAAGTCAGCTTCCCCTGGTTCCCGCCCAAAGGACCAAGATAAACGAGGACTTTCAGGAAATCTTTGCATTCGCACCAAGCAGCGTGTTCACGCGAAGGTCTAACGGGCAGAGCCCCGGGGGAGCCTCCCAGGCTCGGCGGGCGCCCCGGGGTGCGGGTCTCCGGGCCACAGCCGACCCCGGAGTCCGCAGGGTCCCTACGTGGGGGCAGGAGAGGGCTCGGGAACGGGACCCGCTCCCGACGAGCCCGAGACCCCCGCACGGAGGCCCAGCCGCTCCTGGCGCGGCCCCCCCGTGACCTGCGCCCACCGCCCCCGGGGACCGGGCTGTGGACCTGCTCTCCTTAGGACAAGGCGCGCCCCGCGCCCCCGCGTCTCGCCGAGAGGAAGGTGTACCGGAAGCGCCTCCGAACCCGTACGAAACATGTTAACGTTTTACTACCACGCTTCGGTCGTTGAAGGGTCGGCAAGTAGAATGAATAGACGTTTCCAGTAAAACAAACAAAGCTGCGATGAAGACGGAAGAGGACGGAAGACGGCGTCGGCGCCCTCCCCGCGTCGTCAGCCCCGAGCCAGGACGCGGGCGCCCCCGGCGACACCGGCCTTCCCGCAGAGCCCGGCGC
>NC_043716.1:54446912-54450658 GCF_006229205.1 Suricata suricatta | reverse complement strand
GGCCGCCGCGGTCCCGGACGCCGCCCAGGCCGAGGGGCTGGGGGGCGAGGCCCTCGGCAGCCCCGGCGCGCCCCCCGAGCCGGCCGCGGGGACCCCCGAAGGTGGGTGTGACAGATGCGGCGTCCGGGGAGCAGACTGGGGCTGTGCAGCGGCCCGGCCCCCTCTTGTCTCCCGGGACATGGACGCGTCATTCCGTTACCGCCCCTGTGCCTCTGGCTTAGGGAACACGGTGTAGTTTTGTTGTGTTTTTTTTTTTTTTAGAATGTAGAAAAGTTTCCTTTTCTTTAAAGGGCATGAAGAGTTCTATCACATTCTTTTATTGAAACTAGGAGATGTTTTTCGTTCCTCTTGATTGAAGGCGTGTTGAGCCAGTGCGAGGCCGCGGCCGACCCTCTCACCGCAGTTCTAGCCCCGCCTGGGCCCGGCCTGTGCTGAGCGCTTTGTGAATGTTTTCTCGCGTAAAAATGGTTCCTTTTAGGTGGGAGATGCCCGTTCCCGTCCCTTTATACCTGCGTTGCCCGAGGCCCGGAGGAACCGAGGGACCTGCGGGGTCGCCCGGCCAGGAGTGGGGGCCTCGGGCTGCTCGTAGCTGCTGCGCTGTGCCGCCTTTCACACGCCACACGCACACGCGCACACGCACACACGCACCCCTTTCCTCAGAGTGCTGCTGCCTGAAACCGCACAGGAAACGTTGGCCACTCCTGGGTTTCGTTCGGGTGGTGGCGTTCCCTCCGGGGCACCTTCTCTGCAGCCAGACTGGGCCGTGTCTTCCCCTTCCAGGCGGCGGCGGCTGTCATTGGTTTGGGGACACATGGAGGGCCCCCACGTGAGTGTTCGCTGTGTTGGTGGCCCCTCACCAGGAGAAGGCGTCCTGTGCTCTTGGCACGGCAGCCGCGCTTGGGACAGGGTCCCGTGCACTCGCCGTCTCATATCCCGTAGGTCCTCTGTGTGAGTTTGAATTCACACGGTCACGGATCGTCTGCCGTCGCTTTTCTTCTGTCGTGAATGGTACTGAGGTTTCGCCAGTAGGGTTGACCCGAGGACGGTGACCTGGTCAGAATTGAGTCAGGAGGCGGAGCTGTGGCTCCAGCGGGGACTGGCTTAACCCCGCTGTTCCCGTGGCGCCGTTCAGTTCTGTGACTGGAGGACCACGCTTTACTGAGCAGGACGACGTTGGAAGCCTTCAAGCTCCGGCGTTCTTGGTGGCAAATGTTGTCCCGTGATTTCTGTTCCAGACAAACTAGATGCGGACTACATCAAGAGGTACCTGGGTGACCTGACCCCGCTGCAGGAGAGCTGCCTGATCCGGCTTCGCCAGTGGCTGCAGGAGACCCACAAGGGCAAAGTGAGACCCCCCACCCCTGAGTGTGGTGGTGCTGTCCGAACTGTGGGCCCGGGGTCTGTCCGTGGTTACCCGGAGCCATGGTCCCCGTTGTCAGAGCTGGGGAAGCCCCTCCCAGTCCCGGGGCAGGGGACCTGTGCCTCTCTGTGTGGCATCCGAGTCCTTGGTGGCAAGTTGTGATGCCCTTCTAATGAAGAAGTCGCTGATTTTTCTAGATTAACCAGAGAAGGGTCTCACTTAAGAACAGTCGCACGTCGGGGCGCCTGGCTGGCTCGGGCAGTGGGACAAGTGGCTCCTGATCTCAGGGTTGTGGGTTCGGACCCCACGTCGGGCTCTGACTCCATGCTGACAGCCCAGAGCCTGGAGCCTGCCTAAGAAACTGCACGTTGAATTATAAAGCAACGTTATATTGTAGGCATTTAGACCTTTTAATTTTCAGAAGCTTTGGAAGGAGTTCACAGATTATCCCAAGACCAGAAGTGTTTGAGTTTCGATTTTGAGGTTTTTGGTAAAGTTTTACCTTATTCAGGTTTCTCTAATCAGCCTCATGCTGCAGGGGACTAGGAGTGGGCACGGGCACGTCGCTGGGCAGTCCCGCTGGTCCCTGGCGCCACTCGGTGGAGGGAGGCTGGGCCTGCAAGGGGCCTGCCCACGCCGACCTCCGCCCGCCGTGGTCACTAGGGCCTGCGACCTGAGGGCCGCCGAGTGGCACCGGGGCCATGGCCGCCCTAATATGGCCGCCGTGGGTCATGCACTTACCGCGTGCTGGACGCCCTCATGATCTCTAGGAGGTCCTCCCAACATCCTCTGAGATGGGATATCCCCCTGCCCTTGTACGTGTGAGGAAACCGAGGCACAGAGCAGTGAGGTAATTTGCCTGAGGTCTTCTACCGAGGGAGTGCTGGCGTGAGGGTTTGAAGCCAGGCCCTGGGTTCCAGAACGTTCTTTACCATGTCCATGTGACGCTGGTCCTTCCGAGTAACAACAGTGCCTTCTCAGTGCCTTGAGTTACTCTGCCAGCGGTGGGGTAGTGGGAAGGCTCCCTTTCCACCCTTCCCTCGCCCCCCGCCCCGGTGGACCAGCGGTGCGCCTCAGTGAGCGTGTGGCCGTGGAGGAAGACGCTGGGCCGGAGGAGACTCAGACACGGTCTGGCCTGGTTTTTCACTCAAAGAAGCCGGCTGGCTCAGTAGCCGACTCCGGAGAGGGTTCCTGTGGGTGGGGACCGCCATGGCCGCCACCACCGAGCCTGATTTGGTTCAGGTGACACAGATCTGGACGAGCAGGCGGGCACAGCCATACACCTGCCCAGCAGGCCGAGGCGCTCGGAGTTCGCGCCTGCGCCCTGCTGCCGACACTAAACCAGGACTCTGGGAGCCGGTTGGGATTGGTGGTAGTGCTTTTCTGAAGCGCGGAGGGGCTTCCTAGGAACGGCAGGTTCTGTGCGGCCGAGAAGCGGGGTGTGGAGCTGTCTTCCCTCAGCAGCCTCGCCGCCGCTCAGCAACCCCGTCCCCTCCGCAGATCCCGAGGGACGAGCACATCCTCCGGTTCCTGCGCGCCCGGGACTTCAACATCGACAAGGCCAGGGAGGTCATGTGCCAGTCCCTGACCTGGCGGAAGCAGCACCAGGTGGACTACATCCTGGACACGTGGAGCCCCCCCCAGGTCCTGCACGACTACTACGCGGGAGGCTGGCACCATCACGACAAAGGTGTGCGGGCGGCGGGCGCGCCCGGGGGCTGTGGGTGATCGCACCCCGTTCCCACGGCCAGCCCCCCGCTCCCCATCCCGCGCCCCCGGGGAGCACAGGCACGGGCCTCCGCTCGGAGCCCCCCTGGCTGCCGAGTTTCCTCACTTCTTTTTCAGTCGCATGGTCTTTGTTTTGACTGATTTTATTTATTTATTTTGATTTTTTTAATGCTTTATTTATTTTTGATACAGAGAGAGGCAGCACGAGCAGGGGAGGGTTAGAGAGAGAGGGAGACACAGAATCTGAAGCAGCTCCAGGCTCTGAGCTAGCTGTCAGCACAGAGCCCGATGCGGGGCTCGAACCCACGAGCTGTGAGATCATGACCTGAGCTGAAGTCGGACACTCAACCCACTGAGCCCCCCAGGCGCCCCGCTTTGACTGATTTGAAAACCATGACTTTGACGGCAGGTTTCTCAGGAGCACGGTGCAGGGAAACAGGCCTGTCAGTAACTTGACCCCCTCCGACATCTGTAAAAACGTGTAGCCGGGTTTTCTGCGTCAGAGCCCTGAGGAGCTTCAGCCTGGTTGCGGGGCGGGAGCAGAAGGTCCGCTCAGGAAGCGGTTCCCCTCGGACGAAGGGTGCTCGGAGCGCAGGGTCCGCGGCCGCCGCCTCACACCCGCGCCGGGCTCTGCGGGAAGGCCGGTGTCGCCGGGGGC
>NC_043716.1:54413931-54446812 GCF_006229205.1 Suricata suricatta | reverse complement strand
GAGAGGAAATGCGGGGCCTGTAAGCGCTGGGAGGCCTCTGGGCTTCTCGTCTGCGTGAAATGCAGGAACGCTGCAGAAAGTCTATGATCTGACATACTTTATTTAATTTTTAGTGTTTATTTATTTTTGAGAGAGAGCGAGCGAGAGAGAGCAGGGGAGGGGCAGATAGAGAGGGAGACACGGAATCTGAAGCAGGCTCCATCCAGGCTCTGAGCTGTCAGCACAGAGCCCGATGCTGGGCTCAAACCCATGAACCGTGAGATCGAGACCTGAGCCGAAGTCAGACGTTTAACCGACGGAGCCCCCCAGGGGCCCCTGATCTGACATACTTTAAATGCATCACTTTGGATTCAGTGCTAAGGATGTGTTGGAGGAGGGCAAGGAAGAAGCAGAGAGATCCTAGCAGATGACAGATGACTCTAATAATCTGGTGACACCCACGACCGGCAGACCAGCCTGATCCAGAGGCAGGCAGCACGGGTAAGCCCCGTTTTCCCCAAGTCTGCGCTCCGCCCCATCGCTTCCATACAAGACTGACATCGGTGCCTGTTTGGGCTGACTCACAGAAATCTAAAGAGGATTTCACAAGGCTGACCGTGAAAACAGCGTTCACCAGCTGTTGTGCAAAAGCCGTTACAGAAGCCGCTCGCACCCCAAGCAGTGAGGGGGCAGTAGGCTCCCCCCGCTCCCGGGAGCCTCAAGACACCAGAGCTCAGAACTGTGTACGCATCTGGACTCCAGCTCCATTGATTCTGCATCCGTACGGCCCCCGAAACACCTAAAGAAGCTATGTTTTGAATCCAGGAACGCTCAGGGATGCTTCCGTATAAGCTCACGGTGGCTGCTGTGCTTTGTCCCCTTTCCGGGGCGTGCAAGGCTTCCCGGCAGCGCTCTATTTCCAGCGCACGGAGGACCACTGTTACCCCGGGTCCCTCCCGAAGGGTCAGAGTGGAGCCGGCAAGGACGGGACACAGCAAGGGAGCATCTCCAAACACATCGAGGCGTCACCAGGTCACCTGAACGGGCGCAAGCGTGCGGCCCGTCCCACTGCCCGCCGCCCGCACCCCAGCGTGAGTGACCGCGTCTGTGAGGACGAGGCAGTGTGCTGCTCAGAGCGACGGCCACGGCCCAGGCCCGTGTCCCCCCACGCCCCACCGAGGGGCCACTCACGGTGTAGCAGCAGTGCTCGCGGATGATGACCCGGTTAGAGAACGTCTCGTTATGGGCCTCGATGTGCAAGGTGCGGTCCCGGGAATTCAAGGAGTTCTTCTGGACAAAATAGACATAATCGACTCCTGCGATCTTTAAAAAAGAAAACACGGAGAAAACGGACTTAGTAAGGACGCCGAGCGCGACAGAGGCTGTGAGCTCAGTGGCCGGCGTGGGGCCTCGGGCGCCCGCGGTACCTTCTTCAGCAGCCGGGGCGCGTCGACGTCCAGCTTACAGCGCCTTTCTATAACGTGAATGGCCCCGTCCTCGCTCTTGAACTCGTTCACGGTGTCGCTGTCCACAAACATCGGAATCAAGGGACACGTAGGAAACCTCCTTTCGTAGGCCTGGGAACAGATGTTTTTTTTAAAAAGGAATTGAATGGAAATCAATTTGACAATAAAATATTTTTTTAAATAAGTAAATTAAAAAAAAAAAAAGGAATTGAATAAAGGTGCAACCCGACAGAGAAAAGCATCTCCTGGGGCGCCTGGGTGGCTCGGTTGGTGAAGTGGCCAACTTTTGACCTCAGCTCAGTGAGTTCAAGCCCCACACGGGGCTCCACTCGGCATGAAACCGACTTTAAAAACACACACACACACACACGGCATCTCCTGATACGTGCCAGCCCGTTACAGCAGGGCCGTCTCCGGCTTTACACCGTAAGCTCCCGATAGAAAAGAAAAGGACATTCTGTGTTCCCAGATCGGAAGACTCGGGGCACTAACGGTGTCCAATATGGCTAGAGGTTGAGCATAATTCCTATCAAAACCCCAGTAAGGCTTATTATTTCTTTAAGCTACAGACGAGATTATTTAAACATGTACATGGAGGGGCGCCCGGGGCAGGGGGAGGTGGCTCAGTCAGGTGAGTATCCAGCTCCTGACCTCGGGTCAGGTCACGATCTCACAGCTCATGACTGTGAGCCCCGCGTCCGGCTCGGTGCGGACAGCGCGGAGCCTGCTCGCGATTCTCGCTCTCCCTCCCCCTCTGCCCCTCCCCAGCTAGCACTCTCGCTCTCACTCAAAATAAACAGATAAACTTAAAAAATAATAAAACAAAGTGTACATGGAAAGGCAGAAGAGCTGATCCAGCTAAAACAATTCTGAACAAAGACTCGGTTGGGAGGAGTCAGCCGACCGCCCGGCTGCGGGGACCCAGCGGTGCGCTGCTGTGGGGACGGACACGGAGGTCCACGGACGGAGGGCCGTACACTGGCCCACACAAATACGCCCAAAGGTGCAAGGGCAACTCCACGGAAGGACAGGCTTTCTGCCCAGCAAACCTGACTGGAGAACCTGCACACCGACAGGAAAAAAAAATGGACCTCAACCTGAACACCACACCGGACATAAAAATTAGCTCAAAATGGACCACGGACTTAACCACGTTTGTAGCCTTCTCGAAATGGCAACTGTAGAAATGCAGGCCGGATGAGCGGCTGCCAGGGGCGGGGGCGTGCCTGTGACAGGGTGACCTGGAAACCGTCGGTGTCTTCACCGCATCCATGGCAACATCCTGGTCACAGGGGCGGGGAGGAGGCACCTGCTTGTGAATAGTGCATTGCTAACGTATCATGAATCTTCAATTATCTCAAAATAAAAAACTTAAACTTAAAAACAAAAGCTTCACCTGCTATACAATTCATCCAAACTTTGGAAAACGCACGCCGGCGCCTGACCTAGTTCACGGCGCAGCGAGCCCGTGCTGGTCCGTGAGGACGACTTCGCGGGCGGCCAGGCTGGACTCACACTGAACCCGAAGCGCCCAGCGGCTCCCGGGGCTGCAGGCCGGGCGACCATGGCAGCCGGGCGACCAGCGTCCAGGCTCCAGGCAGGGGCAGGAGAAAGCAGCCTGGGGCGGGCCCAGCACTGCAGTGCCCCGATGCTCCTACGACAGTGACCCGTGTCATGCCTCCACCAGCTGGCCCCGAAATGGGGGCGGGGGCCGGCCTCCCACCTTATCGAATCCCAACCCAGCGCGGATCTGAGGAGAAACGGGCGCCTGGCGGTGGCACAGCTGCCCCCGTGTGACCTCTGACGAGGTGCGGGGCGTTCCGGAGGCCTCCCCTGCCCCCCCACCCATTGAGATGCTGCCTCTCGAGGACAAGTTTCCTGATGCGTCTGACGAAACGGACACTCAGGTCACGGCCACTGCGTGAAGCCCCACAAAGCACCAGGGCAACCTATTTCTAATTTTCTGTATTTAAAACATTTTTTAATATTTATTTCTTAGAGAGAGAGGAAGGGAGGTGGGGAGGAGGGGAACAGAGGACCCAAGCAGACTCCATGCTGAGGGCAGCGGGCCTGACGCGGGGCTCGAACTCACAAACCGGGAGGTCCACGGCCTGAGCTGACGTCGGACGCCCCTGCCCAGCAGCCTGTTAACCCCTCCCCGGCTTTCACGCGTCTCCCTCTAAGCACCCGGTCCTCCGGCACATCCCATCCTGCCGTCCACGTGAGACACCGCGAGAGGCAATACGGGAGGCGGCAAAAACGAAGCCGACAGGTCAGGAAAGGGAGTCGGTCATACACACGAGTGTCCTAAGCAGGAGCAAGCGCTACCCAGGTGTGAGGAGAGCGAGAGCACCCTGAGCTTTGGAGAGGTGGTGGTTTGGGAAGGCTTCATGGAAGAGAAGGCATTTACACTGGGCCTCAAAGGGCACAAAGGTCTATTTACCGTCAGCAAGGGGGAGGGGGAGGGATTTCTAGGAAAGAGAACCCAGGAGCGTGGCCTCAGGGGAATGCCGCAGTGCCAGCGGGACCCAAAGCCCGTGGGGGAGGGACGGTGACCAGGCACGTCCCTGCAGAGCACAGCCCACAAGGCCACACCCTGAGGGCGCCGGGTGGGGGTGGGGACACCAGACCCAACAGAAGGCCTGGCTGTCCCGGAGCCGGAGCCGACCTACCTCCCGGGGGGTGCCCCGTGACCCGCGTCCCTTTTCAGAAAATTAGTGACCGTCATGCTCAGGGCGGTCTGGAAGGGAGGCAAAACTCACGTGCTGACCAATTACAACTGCTTTTTAAAAGTCTTCACTCTGGGAGTTGAACACACAGTCTTCCTATTATCTACTCCCCCTGCTCTCAAATATAGTCTGCATCCCGCTGCTGCCATAATCTTGATAAATCACCCAGGATTCGTCCCTCAATGCATCTTAAATAAACAACATTTAAGGAGTTTATTGAGCTGCTCGTGGGGCGCCTGGCGGGCTCCGGCGGTCAAGCGTCCGACGTCCGACTGCAGCTCAGGTCATGATCTCACAGTTCCTGAGTTCAAGCCCCGCGTCGGGCTCTGTGCAGAGCCCATTTCAGATCCTCTGTCTCCCTCTTTCTCTCTCTGCCCCTCCCCTGCTTGTGGGTGCTCAGGCTGGCTCTGTCTCAAAAATAAACATTAAGAGAAAAACCCATCAAGAATCTTACTAGATAAACTGATGAGTCCAGCGTTTTGTTTCTGTGCTCACTTACCCGGCCGATCTGTCGGAGCGATATAAGGCCGCGCACTGCTGGCCCAGAGAAGCCTAACTTTCTAGAGGACGGGAGAAAGGGAAGACTGCAAAACGCGGACAGAACCTCGTCTCTGAAACTGCTTACGGACGGATACCCGACCCCAGTGTTTCAGCACCAACTACCATCTGTAAAGTTGCTTCAGCCTCTGAGCCCCAGGAGCATGAGCGTTCCGATCTCGTTAGGAACCTCAGTGCACGTTCCACTTGTGCCCACGGGAAGGGCCTAGACGCAGCAGCGCCTCAGCGGTGCCAGGAAACTCGGCCCCGAGCGCTCGGTCTCCGGGTACCACTCAGGCCCAGGCAGGACCGAGCACGGCCAGGAAAGGGCCGGTTACGGCGAATCCGAAGCACTTCCCAGAAGCAAGGACGGGCTCGGGGCCTGGCGGGGGCACGGCGGGACACGGGAGCCCGCCGGAGGGCCCCCCCCCCCCCCCCCCCCCCCGCCCCGGGATCATCTGAGCGCCAGAAATGGAAAAGAGAGTGATGCTCAGAAAAACGGGCAGGGGAGGAGGTCTTCCAGACAAATGTCACCTAACGGCCACACTTGGAAAAGCACAGTTCTGCCGCGGCCGCAGGACCTGGCTGGGGCAGGCTGACACCACCGCTGGAAGGCGGGGTCGCTGGAAGAGGCCGGCGTCCCGTCACCAGGTTATCACGCACTGAGGGACAGATAACGGAAGTCAGTCCCCTTCTCATGGAAAGATCCAGCAGATACCACCTTAGGCCAAGAACTTAACTTGGGACCAGCAAGGGGACACAGTGAGGAGCAGCTGTGACAAGGGAAGCACGCCAGCCGACGCAGGCCGCACCCCAGAAAGGGAGGAAATAACCAACACAAGCCCGTCTCCGGGGCACTGCACGACGCCACCGGCCCGGACTCTCACAAAGCGAAAAAGGCTCCTGTCTTGAAAGATGAGCCGAAAAAGCAGAGAACTCTCTAGAATGAAGGCAATTAAAGAGACAGGACTACCACAGGGGAGGCTGCACGGGCTCTGCCTGGAATAAAAACAGCCCCAGAGATATCAGAGGGACCGTGACCACGCAGCACTCCCCAAACACCATCCTTCTGTCGGGCTGACAGCCCGCGGGTGTGAAAACGCTGACCGCTCCGCAGCATTTCTGCTCTGGGGCAATAACGCCCCAGAACTTGGGGCAGAAGAGTGAGGACATACACGGCTCCTGTCCTGGGTCCGCGGCACTTCTGCTGTGAGTGTGTGCGTGTGCGCGTGAGAGAGAAAGCAAAGGTGCCCATCTCTCTGAGTGGAGACGTATACGGGTGTTTGCTAGACTTCACCAACTTTCTTAAACGTGGCAATGTCTCGGGGCGCCTGGGGGGCTCGGTCGGCTGAGCGTCCGGCTTCGGCTCAGGACATGATCTCACGCTTCGTGGGTTTGAGCCTCACGTCGGGCTCTGTGCTGACAGCTCAGAGCCCGGAGCCTGTCTTCGGATCCTGTGTCTCCCTCTCTCTCTAACCCTTCCCTGCTCATGCTCTGTTTCTCTCTGTCTCTCAAAAATAAGTGTTTAAAAAACATGGGAATATCTCAAAGTAAAAAACCGGGGTCACCAGCGCCGGGAGAAGGTACCTTCGGGGGAAGGGCCGCATGGGCCCTAGCAGTGCTCTTGCACAGAGCTGGCTGAGGACGACCCTGTCACGTCTTGCCCAGGAAAATGCACACGCGGGGCCAGGCCGGGGGCGGGGGCGGGGGTTCCCAGGGGCCTCCGTCTGGCCCAGCCACCGGAGCAGCTGCCGGCTGTTCCCGGGAAGAGAGCGATCTGGATTTCCACGTGCGGCTGCCCCATTGTGGAGACCTCGTCAGTGCCCACGAGCCCGTCAACACGCCTCCAGGTCCCCCCCTGCGTCGATCCCTCCAGAACTGAGCAGGGACCCAGGCTTCAGCTCTGGCCGGGCTCATGTCACCACCTCGGGAGAGCGGCAGGAATTTCCCAGCGTCTTATTCTTCACGAACTACCTGCGGCATCATGTCACTTCCTAGTCACACTCGGCACGTACCAACCGCAAACATCAGAAAGGCCGAACAGAACTACACCCTCCAGAAGGAATGTGTCCAGCGTGAGAGAGCTCTTCGATGTCCTCTCTTAGAAGGAAAAGTTACTTCACAAGAGGACCGACGATTATCCCCACTCGCTCACTCTTTCCCTTTAGCAAGGCCATTGTTTCACTAATAAAAACAGAAGCGGGGCCCAGCCCCCCTGCCCCTGGGAGGGAAGCCGCCTCCGCCTCCCCACGCCCACTCCTCGCCTCTCAGAGGATTTCTGAGCCTGTGACTTGGGAGCCTGGCAACAGTACTTTGAGTTTTTAAGCAAACTTTGAATGCAGTTGTGAGATATGAAAAGCCTATACTGTGCTAAAGAAAACCACATGCTAGTGAAGACGTGTCAACGTGCAAAGTAACGAGCTTCCCCGTGCGTTCCGCCCGGAAAACCCACCTACAAAAACCCCATGCCGAGAATCTACCTTCAAACTGAACCGTGTTCATACACAACGTGGCCAACGGACCGGGCCGGCTGCTTCCCGCACATCAGACTCTCGGAGACGCTGATGTGGTTTTACCCGGGAAAGAGCCTGGACGTGGAGAAAAACGAAACACACCGAAGTCTCACAGAAGCTGCCGGAGCCCCAAGAGGGAATGCGGAGCCACCGAGGGCACGCGGCAGACGGACCGCCGCCCGGCCGTCACGGGCCCCACGCCGCCGACTCCGGAAACACAATGGCTACACACTGGGGCGGGGGGGGCCGCCACGTGAGGCGCCGTGCTGGGACGTGGAGAACGTGACTGTGGGGGACACGGGGAGGGGGCTCCATCAGAGAAAGGCCCAGAAACACGCATCGTGTACAACAAAGACAAGACGGGGGAGGGGACAAACGTCAAGGAACTGCACGGACGATGAAAATGGCTTCAGACGGTCGGGGGGACGGCGGGGATGGGTGGCGACAGGCTTCCCCGAGGAGCGCGTGAGCAGCAGGGAACGTTCCCGGTGGGGGGACGGGAGCGAAACACCACGACAGCAAAGCAAGGACAAAGCCGCAGCAGCCGCCGGGACCTGCTAATGGGACGGCAGCTCTGCCTCCGGCACAGGACTCGCTGCTCCACAATGAGCTGCCAGCACCTGGTCTGTTGCTCAGGCTCCCAACCACACAAATAGCTCAGCTCAAGCACGTGTCAGCCGCCCAAGGGCCCCCGACACTGTGTTTGGTCACAACCCAGTCCTCCGTGGGCTCTGGAACCCACCTCCACTCTTCCAAGACAAACGGCTTCCACCTGGCCCACTAGCAAAGCGAGCTTCCCGATCCCATGCTCCCTGTGAGTACAGGCGCTCACTCTTTTTTTAAGTTTTTAAGTTTATCTATTTTTTAATGTTTTATTTTTGAGAAAGACAGAGAAACAGCATGAGCAGGGGAGGGTCAGAGAGAGAGAGGGAGGCACAGAATCTGAAGACAGGCTCCAGGCTCTGAGCTGTCAGCACAGAGCCCGACGTGGGGCTTGAACCCAAGAAACCATGAGATCATGACCTGAGCCGAAACAGTCGGCTGCTCAACCAACTGAGCCACTCAGGTGTCCCAATGTATAAATTCTTAACAGGGTATTTGCAAAAATTTTTCAATTTTTGAAAATCTGAGTCCTTTGACAGAGAAGTTACAATCCAGTCGGTTGTGACACACCTCATCCATCCAGATTCTTCAGACAACCCGGTCAGATTAGCGACTTCCACGCGAGTTCCAGACCGTGAGCAGACTAACTAGGGTAACGGGGTACTGACCGCTGTTGGCAGGGGGCACTGCTGGGTTTACAGCAAAGTCCCGTCCCCCAGTCGCCGGGCTTCAGCGAGCCCCGCAGGCCGGGCCACGACAGGCCGGAGCGGCCGGGAAGAGGACACGCAGCTCACAGACTCTCCTCAAGCCAACAAGAAACAGTGAGAATCCGGCAGATGCCGAGCCGTCTCCCTCCGAGATCACACATCTGAGTGGAAACAGCCTCAACTCCAGGGTTCTGAGGACACACTCTCTCCGTGACACTTGGCGCGGAGAAGGCGTGAGTCCGGCCCCCGCGAGCTCTCAGGACAGGGCATCGTGACAGACGCCAGCGGGACCCGGGACAAGAGGCCGGACCCTCTTCTAGGACCTTCTCCGTCGAGCGGCAGGCACGAGGGCCGCCGAAGCGCAGGCGGCGGGTGTGCGGCCGTTAGTTCCGGGGAGGTCGCTGCCCTTACCCAGCCGTACTGTGACATTCTTACTTAGGGCCCCACGTCACGCAGCGGTCAGGTTTTCTGGACCTCGTCAGTAATTCGGGGAACTGAGACCCAAACTGGGCCTCACTCCGCTCCCCGGGGCAGGGCCCCAGCTGGGCGCGAGGCGGGACGGGAGTGCCCTCAGCCCGGAGCCTGGCAGAGGCCAGAGGCCTCTCCTCCGCAGGACTAACGGGAATCAGCCCTCCGCGAACCTCCGTCCAGCTTAGGAGTTTCCACCGCCAACGCCCCAACCCTCTGGGTCCCAGACCGAGTAACCTCGAGTGCGTGACAACAGAGCAGCGATGAGGAACAGGTGCGGGAGCAGGTGCGGGAGCCAAGCGGTGGGCGGAGAGCAGCAGGATGCGGCCGCGCATGGGGCCCCGCCCTCCGCACCAGGACAGCCAGCCTGTCGCCTGGCAGCACCGGCCCTCGAGCACACTGCCCCCGCCCGGGGACTCTGTGCCTGAACCGCTGCTGCCAGAACTAAACACCAAGAAAACAATTGTCCTCAGAGGAAAAATAATCAATCATCTGAATCTTTAAAAATGAGCATGTTGGGGGAGGGGGCGGTGCCTGGGGAGCTCAGTGGGTAGAGCAAGTGACTCTTGATCTCAGGGACGTGAGTTCAAGTCCCACGTCGGGCACAGAGCTCACTCGGCTAAATCTAAGGTACCAGGCACAGCAGTTTCGGGCGTTCCTGGTTGAAGGCAGACACGAGACCACCCTCTCTCCGCACAGTGTGCAAGCAGTTGACTTCATAAGGTCTTCTAGAATACTCCACCTTACGGTACTCGTAACGTACGCCTTGCCAAGACTATGTGGAAATCTTTGTTAACATAGTTTAACAGACTGATGCAGAGCTCTTGGGCTTTCAAATAAACTTCAAGAATGATCTAGCATGCTTGATAAACCGCATCTTCTGCCCCTTAGCCCAGATTGGAAAGCCAAGGCCGCCAGGCGCTCTCCGCGTTACCTTTCTGCAAGAGCTCAGACTGACTTGGACAACAGCCTGGGGGTGACTTCAGTTTGTTTACAGTCTTGACGGTAATCAGTGATGGCATTTCTGCCTGGCTGACCTGGGAACGTTTGTCCTAAGGCCCTGGGGTCAGAGGTTTCCAAATGTCCCTGGGCAGCACCCTTGATGTCTCATGAACTTTTCCCCGGTGCCCCAAAGCCAGAAGAAATACCAGTTACTATTAGGTCCAACACCTTCAAAACCCTTTGTGTCCTAATAACTTAGTAACCATCTGAGGCACCGACACACCTAAGTCGAGGGAAAACATGTCTCTGTTTCATCCCTACGTGACCAGTGTTACTTGTGAGGAGGACGCCTCACTGGAATCACTCGGGACACATCTACTCACTTCCTGGGGCCCCCGGACTCTCGTGCGGCCCCGGCTCTCCCGCACGGCAGCCAGCGACAGCCCAGCCCCACAAGGACGCGACGCCACGGGAAGAGGCGCCGCGTGACCTAATCTTGCGCTCGAGCCCCCGCGCACACGGTCCAAGAGGCACTGACTCTCGGGGCGCCCGGGGGGCTCAGTCGCCTGAGCGGCCGACGTCGGCTCAGGCACGATCTCACGGTTCGTGGCTTTGAGACCCTCACACGGCTCTGTGCTGACAGCTCAGAGCCTGGAGCCTGCTTCTGATTCTGCGTCTCCCTCTCTCTCTGGCCCTGCCCCGCTCACTCTCTGTGTCTCTCCCTCTCTCAAAAATAAAAATAAAACGTTAAAAAAAATTAAGAAAAAAAAAAAGCAATGTTGACTATCGAGCATGCTTCCTCAAAAATCAAAAAATATTCGACAGCACTGTGGTGCTCTGGGTGCCTCAGGACAGTGAGGGAACTGTGGCTCCAAGTGCTTTAAAAAAATTTTTAACGTTTATTTATTTTTGAGAGAGACAGAGCATGAGCGGGAGAGGGGCAGAGAGAGGGGGAGACACAGATCGGAAGCAGGCTCCAGGCTCTGAGCTGTCAGCACAGAGCCCAATGCGGGGCTTGAACCCACGAACCGTGAGATCATGACCTGAGCAGAAGTCTGCCACCCAATGGACTGAGCCCCCCAGGCGCCCCTGGCTCCAAGCGCTCTGAACGTTACTCATTTGTTCACACGCTCGTTCACAGCTCTCCGGCCGCAGTAAGAGGCACTGTTCAAAATCTAAACAAATGAGCTTCGATCCAATCGATCATTCCCTACCATCAAACTCTCTCTCCAAAACAAAGGGCCCAGTGTTCTCCTAAGTGTCCGACTTCCGCACAGAGATCCTGGCGGGTCGGAGAGAGGGGCAGCCAGCTTCCGCAGGAGGTGAAGGGCAGAACACAAATGCTGTCAGCTTCCAGGGCCAGTCTCTGTCGCAAATACTCAACTGCGCTTTTGTGGGACAAAGACAGCCCCAGGGACTACGTGAACAAATGAGAGCGCGGTGTTCCAAGAAACCTGCGTGTACTGAGGCCGAAAACCGAATTCCATGTACTTTTCACATGTCTTGAGATAGGAGTCTCTGGAATTTTTCCTAACCATTAAAAATATGAAAACTAAATACGTATATACTTACACACATTTATATGCATCATCCATATGATCTGGGTATAAAAACCAGGGCTGGCATGCAGGGACAGGTGCAGGGCACGGCCTGCCTGGCCCTCATCTAAGAGAGAACTCCAACGGGTCCCACTGAATCACCTTCTCACAGAAACGCAAGAGCTCTTTAAAATGCCCATCAGTCAAAACCGCAAAGGACAAAACACTTTAAGTAGAACAGAAAGAGCTGTGAGAGCCACAGCCAGGGAGGGTCACCTCGTGCACTGCACGCGTGTTTCCCTGACCCTCCTCCAGGGCACGGCGGGGCCCCAGCACACACACACCCGGCCCACGTACACGCACAAACGTGCCTGCGAGCCCTTCCCAGCGGGCACAGGGGAGGGGCGAGGAGGGTGTTGTTTGAAGAGTGAGGGAGCACCCACCACTGCACTCAGTGAACAGCCCAGCAGCCACCATCTGAAAGGGAAGGGACGGGGCGCCTGGGGGGCTCAGTCAGTTAAGCAGCCGACCTCAGCTCGGGTCATGATCTCAGGGTTCGTGAGTTCGAGCCCCACGTCGGGCTCTGGGCTGACCGGTCAGAGCCTGGAGCCTGCTTCGGATTCTGTGTCTCCCTCTCTCTCTGACCCTCCCCTGCTCATGCTTCGTTTCTCTCTGTCTCAATAATAAATAAGACACACACACACACACACACAAATAAAAAATAAAAATAAAAAAAGGGATGTGACTTTAGAATCCGGTTCCTCAGCCTCACTGGCCACAGTTCAAGTTCAAGAAGTTGCTCTGATGGTCTTGGCTGACTAACAATGAACAGACATTCTGACCTGACGACGAGTCACCTTTGTCCCAGTTTATGTCCCCAGAGCATCTGTGGGGCCAGCGGGCCCCGTAAATAAGAAGTCTCAGGACGAACGTCTTCTCTCCTCCAAACCCAGAGTCATTCAAACTTACTGATAAGCTAATTAGACTGGTCTGAGTTTCGAATCCATTTTATTAACTAGGACTTGTTATTTAAGGCCTCTTGTCCAGACGCAGAATAGAAGGCTGTATCACCCATTTAAAATTTTCTGGCGTCAGGGGCTCCTGGGTGGCTCAGTCGGTTGAGCGTCTGACTTCAGCTCAGGTCACGATCTCGCGGTCCATGAGTTGGAGCCCCACATCGGGCTCTGTGCTGACAGCTCTGAGCCTGGAGCCTGCTTCAGATCCTGTGTCTCCCTCTCTCTCTGCCCCTTCCCTGCTCATGCTGTTTCTCTCTGTCTCAATAATAAACAAACATAAAAAATTTTTTTAAATTTCTGGCATCAGAGGGAATTTTTTGGAAAACAGGCAGCCTCTGAACACACATACCAATCACAAAAGTAACTTAGGTTAAACAGTGGTTCATTCCTTCCAGGACAGTGGACGGGGCTGTGGCAGCAGAAAGGCCTGTCCAGCCCCTGTGAGGTGGCCCTCTTACCCGTGGCGCCCCCCCAACTCTCCCCTCCTCAACCCCCCCGGGTCTGAGTCCCAGATCCAGTCGTGTTTTCTGCCTAGAATAGAACTTTAGGAACTGTGTTTTGTTTTCCGTTTTGCTGACAGTTTAAAGAGTATCCCTTTGTTTTCTAGCTTACAAATATCAATCCAGATTTCCAAACAAATTATAGGAGCAATAAAAAATAAAGTATAATAACAACAAAATAAATTGCAGGCTTTAATCTTGATTCTAACAGATCCCAAATCACAGAAAGGTGCTATGTAATCAGAAAGTGTTCTCTTTTGGGGCGCCTGGGGGGCTCAGTCGGTGAAGCATCTGATTTCGGCTCAGGTCATGATCTAGCAGTTCATGATTTCGAGCTCCGTGTCGGGCTCTGCGCTGACAGCTCGGAGCCTGGAGCCTGCTTCTGATTCTGTGTCTCCCTCTCCCTCTGCCCCTCCCCTGCTCACACTCTGCCTCTCTCTCTCAAAAATAAATCAAACATAAATAAAGTTTAAAAAGATAAGTCGTGTATTAATACTGATTTCTCAGTTACAACAAACACAGCACACGATATTTAACGATAGAGCAATTATAAAGGGGTATCTGGAAACTCTGTTCTCCTCAATTTTCTGCAAACTGAAATATATTATTCTAAAAAATAAGACCCATGAAATGACAGAAGAGCAAAAAGCTATCAACTGTGCTCTAAGAAAACAAGAGACAAACTTCCTTTCGGAAGAACCTAGAGGAATTACTCAACACGCGCACGCCCTTCTCCATGGCGGGCGCTGCGGGGTGCGGACGCCGGACGAGGGACCAGGTCCCCGTCGGCACAGGAAAGGAGCCTGGGAACACACGCCCGGCCACCACCTCCGTGCTGAGGGCTGCGCCCGCACCATAACCGGCTTCACAAAGATGCTCTTAACTAGGCAGAATCTTTCTACGAAACGAGTCTCTCTCTACTTCCAAATGAGGAAGCAGACGCTGAGAGAAGCAAACGTCCCAGGATTGGAAGCCGGGTCTGCACCCCCTCGCACGGACCCTGGGAGAAGAGACCCCGCTTCAAATCCCAGCTCCCAACAGCAGCCCCCAGGGGGCCTTGGAGGCCCCCGAATTCCGCCGGGTCCCAGCCTCCTTATCTTCTTCAGCGTGCAGAACTGTGCAAGGTTAAGAAACGGACCAGTGGGCAGGCTCCGGCGCAGAATAAGTACAAGAGCCAAACAAAAAACAGGGGGCTGCTGTCCCAGGCTGCGCGAGACCCGCCCGGAGAGGAAGACAGCGGTGCACGTTAAGTGAAGACACAGCCGCCGGCTGTTCCAAGGAACCAAACGGTCTAGACACAGAAAGAGGAAGGAAACCTTTCTAACGCCATCAGCTTTAAAAACGAAAAGATTTTCTGACGTTCATCTTTTCCACCATCCTTTGAAAACGCACCCCCCAAAAACCACTATGTTCGCCAGGCTAAAATGATAAGCGTATTCCCAACGGCCCTAAAACACACGCAGCAAATCTCATGAGACTTTGGTAGAACCCCCACCGCCCAAGTTAAGTGGATACACAGCCATGTTTAAAAAAAAAAAAAAAAAACCACGTGGTGTAAATAAATAACATCCTGTGCGTCTCCTTCTTTCTATAAAGAAAAGGCAAACCAAAGATGAAGACGGAAATCATCTTTACTTTGATTTAGGTGTTATGGATAAAATATTCCCTCTGAAAGATGCAATAAATACAAGAAATAGACTTTGCTGGCTGAATGACTGAATGACTGACCATTAGCTAAAGACACCATCCTCAGTGCGAGAATCAGAGCACACGCCCTGAGGACAAACGCGACCAGAGCCGGGAAGAGAACTTCCGTAAAACACGAGGGGTGGCGGCGGGTGCTGAGCGCCCGATGTTCCCTGAACCGGCTCCAGTGCCAGGCAGCCCGGGGCCCGGCCTCACGCTGCCGGTGCAGACATTTACCGCAGAAGGAGGAAACTCGATATACCCGGAAGGGAAGGAACTCGCGCCAGGAAAGGAATCGCGCAGCTCCCATCGTGGCCTGGATAAACGTAAACATTAGCCTGCTGTCCCCACAGGCCGGGGACAGGGCCTTCCCCCCGGGAATCTCGCACGGCCGCTGCCCGAAGACGGGATGCCGCAGCAGCGCGCACGGCCTCGGACCAGCTCAGAGCGCAGGGCGCCAGCAGCTTGCTGGCCACCCCCCGGTTACCAGGTGGCTGACTCAGCTAGCCAGCAGCGTCCTTTCCCTCTGCCCCCGCAGCGCTGTCACCGTGAGACCATGACACAAACCCGGGAGGCACAAGCAGAGACAACGGCAGGCCTGGGCTCTGGTGTCCAACGGGCCCCGATCTGAGTGCCAGCGCCACCACCGGTAAGCAACCGCCTTCGCTGAAGAAAACAGGCCGTGAGCCACCGAAGCGAGGGCACAGGGGGCAAAGCTGTGCTGCCCAGCAGGGAACTGAGTCCCACACGGGCAGATCAGAGGGAGAACGGGTGGAAAGGGGGAGGGATTTTAGAGCAAAGCCCACAGACCGGCCCGGCCCACAACCAGGGGAGGCGAGGGTCAGAGCGTCACGGGCAGGCCGGCGGGACCTGCGCTTGTGCGGAGGTGAGCCGGCGGCGGGCAGCCAGGTCAGGCACCGCCGCCGAGCCGGCGACTTTGACCTCGGCCTCCTCCTGTGGACAGTGGGCTCGGAGAAGAGCCTACTCCAAAAGGTACACACGTCCAGTCAGGAGATACGTGAGTCCGGGCGCCCAGCCGCCTCAGTGGGCAGAACATGCGGCTCCTGATCTCAGGGTCATGCCTTCAAGCGCCGCGCTGGGTGTGGAGCTTACTTAAAAAAAAATAGTAATTCAAAAAAGCGGTTATGTAACGCACAGCACACTGATGACAATACTGCACTGCATATTTGAAAGCTGCTAAAAGAGGACTTTTTAAAAATGCTTGTTTATTTTTGAGAGGGACAGAAAGAGACAGAGTGTGAGCAGGGGAGGGGCATAGAGAGAGGGAGACACAGAATCCGAAGCAGCTCCAGACTCTGAGCTGTCAGCACAGAGCCCGACGCGGGGCTCGAACTCGCAAACCTCATGACCTGAGCTGAAGTCAGACGCTTCACTGACTGAGCCCCCCAGGCGCCCCTGAAAGAGGACATCTTAAAAATCATCATCACGAGAAAAACAAATGTGTAACTATGTGAGGTGATAGATGTTACGTGAATGCATTGTGATGGTCATTTCACAAATATATACATATATCAAAACCCTGGTACACGCCTTAAACTAATGTAGTGTTAAGTGTCACTTATGTCCAAATAGAGCTGGTGGGGCCCTACCCACAAGGTACGTGTAAGCAATCAAAAAGACACCGGGAGGGTCCTCAACTTCTTCCGGGCCTAACTGAGATCCGGAAATTAACACAGGAGTACACACATCCTTTTTGGAGATGTTATCTTTACATAACTTACAACCCCGAGATCAAGAGTCACGTGCTCACTGAGCCCACCATGCGCCCCTACGTTTTGTCATATAAACGTATGACAAACACTCATGTACCCCATAAATGCTCACCATTATTCTTAGACCTTCTAGATGCTGTTTAAGTATTTCTCAAACACGTAAAGGAGACACGTCGGTTCAAATTCAGCAGGAGGGTCCCCGCTTGCCCCCAGACCCCGTGAGTCTTCTCACTGGGCTGCCAGGCTCGCTGAGAAGAGCCCAGGGGGTGGTCTGGTCGCAGGGCAGGCTCAGGCCTGGCCGACCCCCTACCAATCAACCTCCTCCAGGACACCGGCCTCGGAAGGCAGGACCCGTTAGAACCCCCACCCGTCCTTCCGTGGCATCCAGCCGGACTGTAACCTCCTGGGCGCAGGCCTGCCATGCTCAGGCTAAACTGCTTTAGGTAAGTGAGTTAGTCAGGTAATCTCTACACTCAACACGGGGCTCAAACTCAAAACCCTGAGATCAAGAGTCACACACTCCACTGACTGACCCAGCCAGGCGCCCCAACAGTTTTAAACTTCTAGAGTTAAAGACGTGACATAGTTGTATTTGAGGACCATTAACAAAACAGCCTAAAATTCCTTTCACGAAAAAGGTACATGACCACAGGAGTCATAAACATAAAGACCCCCGGCCTCAACCTTTCCGCTGTCAGGTGACGAGAGTTGAAATGTATCCACTGTGTTAATTTCCACAGACCAGAGACCTAAGTGAGACCCAGAAGTTAAGGACACTGCCATCCCTATTTTCTTTCTTCTTTCTTTTTCTTTCTAATAAATGTTCTTTTTTTTTTTTTTAAGTGCTTATTTACTTTTGAGAGAAAGAGAAAGAAAGAGAGCAAGCAGGGGAGGGGCAGAGATAGAGAGGGGCAGAGAATCCGAAATGGGCTCCGGCTGACAAGAGAGACCCGGACACGGGGCTCGAACTCACAAACCGCGAGATCTCGCTCTGAGCCGAAGCCGGACGCCCAGGTGCCCTGGCCAATCACTACTCTACAGGCGAACAAACAAACAAAACCAAGGAGCTGGAAGGGCTGCCCGCGGGTGTGTGAAGCCGCTGGGGCGGAGGCCGCCCTGGGAAGCCCCCCGCACCCCCGCCTCTGGCTGTCTCACACAGAACCCAGGCTGAGGCCAGGCTGGCGCGCACTGGGGGGCACACAGCAAAATCGAACGCAGAGTAACTGGGCACCAGGCTGGAATAACGGACAAACCCCTTTTCAAAGAAAAAGGTTTGGGGGCGTCTGGGTGACTCAGGCGGTTAGGCGTCCATCTCTTCACTCTGGCTTGGGTCACGGTCTCGCAGTTCATGAGGTCGAGCCCGGCATCCAGCTCCGCACTGACGGTGCAGAGACTGCACAAGATTCTCTCTCTCCTCTGTCTCTTTTCACCTCCTCTCTCTCTCTCTCAAAATAAAAATTTTTTATTAATTTATAAGAAAAAAAAAAGGAAAAAAGTTTCTTTGGACCTTTGGGGCGGCCCAGTTACTTTTATTACGAGGTTACTTAAATACGTACAAACCAGGTAAAAGCGCATACAAGTATGAAACCCAAACTAATGACCTTTGCTTCCCGGGAAGGGGGACAGTTTGCTGGCGCTGGTCTCTCCCTCGGCGCTGCCACGACGTGGTGAGCAGGACAAACCGCCTGCAGGCCCCAGGGCCGCGGGGACTCCCCACGTCCGCCGCTCCCCCAGCTCCGCCTGGATGGGGGCAGCCCCCGTCTGCGAGCCGCCGCAGCCCGTGTCTGACACATCCTCTGTATGTTAATTCCACCTCAAGTAATCCTTTCTGTATCTACTTTCAACCATTAAAACAGTACTGCTGGGCACCCGAGTAAACACAGCGGCGTGTGACAGCGCTGAGCCGTGAGCATGACAGGCGTCCAGAGGGTCCCACTGCGCTCCTACAGCTTGCGTCTGGCTGTCAAAATAGAAGGCACATTTGCCGACCTCCGCTAAAGAATCAAAGGACCCTCCAGGTGACCCTTGAACACAAGCGTGAACTGCGCAGGTCCACACGTATGCAGATTTTTTTTTATATAAATACAGTAGAATACGGCAAATGTCTTTTCCTTAGGATTTTCGTAACATTTTTCTTTACCTTATCTGACTGCAGGAGTGCGGGACGTCATACACGTGCCAAACGTGTGCTCATCAACTGCCTACGTGACCGGTAAGGCTTCGGTCAGCAGCGGGCTGTTAGTGAAGTTTCTGGAGAATCAGAAGTTACATGCAGATTTTGGACTGCATGCGGGGGCAGGGGTGCCCGTGACGCTCTCTCTGTGGTCCAGGACCGACGACAGGAAAAACGGAGGTTTGCCCGTGTCTGACGCAGAGCATTACACTTAAGATCCCTCGGTCAGTACGCTCGGAAGGTCAAAGGTCTCTCGGGCCACAACCACCCAGGCCCGAGGCAAACAAGAATGCCCGGAGGGCCGTCACGGGTCTCTCTTTTCTGGAGGTGCAGGTGCAGCCACGTGACTGAGCCTCCCGTGACCCAGTGGGGTCCGAGACACACCGGGATCCACCAAAACTGCTGCCAGTCCCTACATTTTTCGTCTAAGGGAGAGCAAACAGAGGGGAGGGGACAACAAAAATAGCAGTTCTGCGTGTTCCTGTCCAAGTCAAGTTGGACTTGGCAAAGTGCATTTACTTTCCCAGTGTAAAAAATAAACCCAAGGACTCGAGAAAAGCATTTGGTGTTCCGAGGAGCCGCAGCTGTCAGCTCTGAAAGACGCCATGTGTTTGCCCACATAAAAGAACGTAATGAGCTATGGAAATATTATCCAGCTCCATGAACCAGAATTAAACCCCATCACTAGTGGGTTGAAAGTAGGGGCTGTTTTAATCCATCACAAAAAGATCTATGACGTACTATGTACTAAGGGCTCAGACGAGGCGGACCTCACACACCTGAAGCATCCGGTTCTCTCTTTTCTCTCCCACCTCTCTTCCCCTGTAGCAGGAGCCCACCTTTTACTTCAGTGGCTCTGCACTGGCTCCTGATTCTGTTTTCTTTCTTTCTTTCTTTCGTGTTTATTTTTGAGAGAGAGAGAAAGCAGAGGGGGGCAGAGAGAAATAAAGAGACACAGAATCTGAAGACAGGCTCCAGGCTCAGAGCTGTCAGCACAGAGCCCGATGTGGGACTTGAACTCATGAACTGTGAGATCAAGACCTGAGCCGAAGTCAAACACTTAACCGACTGAGCCCCCTACCACCCCCAGATGCTGTTCTTTCTTAAGAAACCAGCAGCAGCAACCAGGAGACACACATTAAAGATACACTTTGAGGGGTGCCTGGGGGGCTTGGCTGGGTGAGGGTCCTACTTCTGATTTCAGCCCAGGTCATGATCTGTTTGTGAGATCGAGCCCCACATGGGCTCTGTGCTGACAGCATGGAGCCTGCTTGGGATTCTCTCTCTGCTCCTCACCCTGCTCATGTGCATGCTCTCTCTCTCTCTCAAAACAGTAAGTAAACTTAAAATAAAAGACGGAAGGGAGCTCTGACACCTGCTGCAACGTGGATGGCCCGGGCAGACAGGACGCTAGCGAAGCAAGCAGACCACAGAAGCACTAGCCCTGTGCGATGTCACTTACGGAAGGAACGGTCACAGCGCTGTGTGCACACGGAAGGTAGAAGAAAAAGGGGCAGGCGGGTGCCAGGGCCCAGGGCCGGGGTCTCACGGGGTCGACGGTTCCGTCCAGGAGGCAAAGTGCTGGGGCTGGAGGCGGCGATGCTGCGCAGCAGTGTGATTACACACACACACACACACACACACACACACACTGAGCCGTACGCTACCAACGGTGGATGGAAGGGGTTACATTATCGTGGATTTACCACAATAAGATACAGTACAAACCTCCACCTGAAAATCGGCAACCACAGTCATATGGATAAATAACTAAGAAAAGTTCAGAGAAGCGCCTGGTGTAGCTCCTAAGCAAACTCCAGAGCGGTCGGAGAAGCACAGAAAGCAAATCCGTAGTCTCCCTGGCGGCAGGTTAAACCCTTCAAATGACAACATGACGTAAGAGGACTCTATATGGGACGCCTGGGGGGCTCCGTCGGTTCAGCGTCCGGCTTCGGCTCAGGTCGTGATCTCACGGTCCGTGGGTTCGAGCCCCGCGTCGGGCTCTGTGCCGACAGCTCGGAGCCTGGAGCTGCTTCGGATTCTGTGTCTCCCTCTCTCTCTGTCCCCCCCCCCCCCCCCCCCCCCCCCCCCCCCCCCGCTCATACTATGTCTCTATCTCTCAATAATAAATAAAAACGTTAAAATTAAAAAAAAAAAAAAAAGACTATGCCACAGTCTGTTAGCGAGTCTATTCCTCTCAAAATTTTTAAGTTAAAAAGTTATAACGGAAACCAGCTTCCCTTCCTCTCACTCCAGTTGCTATAAATTCAGCGTAAGGAGACCTAGACCAGGGCGTCTCAAACCCGAGCAGGTGTGGGAGCTGCCCGAGGGCCGGGCCGCTCTCAGAAATCCCGATTCAGGAGAGAATCAGAGCTTATTACCGTCAGAATCCACATTCTCAACCAACTCTGTGTTAAAAGTAAGATGAAGATAAAAGGTGTCGGGAAAAGAGTTTTATAAATATTAACAGTATAAGTCCTGCAAGGTTATCAATGATCTCTTATATGAATTTCTTCTTAAAATCTGTACTTTGCAGCTTTCGACTCTGGACTTAATTTTTAAGACAAGACATGGGGATTAAGCTAGAAAAAATAAGAGTAACACATATCCTTATAATCAGACCTACTTCATGTCACAGAGTAACTTATTTGTTAAGAAAAAAAGATACATGATAACCAACCTTTCAGGTTCAAACCTGAAGAAATCTTAAAAAAAAAAGAAAAGAAAATTAGAATAGCATACTGTCACAATCACCAATTTTTAAAAGAATTTTACGTTCTGCAGGAGAAGCCTGGAAATGACATTCATCACTGGGGGGAAAGCCACTCAAAACACCAACTAATACATGAAGCAGGACACGTTTTCTACTCTACACTGATTATCCGCTTCAGCTCACCGAATACAGTTCCTGGTTGACTCCTGAAACACGACGTGAGTCAGATTCAGGAGTTGGGGGTGAGGGGCATGAAGGAGGGCGCTGGTTGGGGTGAGCGCTGGGTGTTATACGGAAGTAACGAATCACTAAATTTTACTCCTGAAATTATTATCACATTGCGTGTTAACAAAAACCAACCACAACAAACATGATTTAGGTATAAGTAGCAAAAACCTCCAACCAAAAGAATATGGTCCAAAATCCGCATCACCAGAAGCAGACGCTCCAGAACCCAAGCAGATTCCAGGAGTCACTTACTCTGCTTCAGACAAATCTGAGAGCGGACCGCCTGCTCAGGTTAAAGGCCTCGGACGGGAAGTCACCGCCCCTGGCGATCATTGCCAGGCGGAGGGGCCAGGGAGGGGACCGTGAGCCATCAGAGCAACGCGAGCGGATCCCGGCTAAGAGAACGGAGTCTGACCAGGCATTGGAGTCCGCCCGGTGACCAAGAGGGAGGACAGGACACCAGGCAGTCCGCAGAAAGGCCCAGAGGCCAGGGGACGAACGCCTGCTCAGGAAAGGCCAAGGCAGCCACCGTGACTCCATGTCCAACCAACGTGGGGGGCCTGTGTGTGGCGAGGAGGCTGCCGGGAAAGGCAGGAGCCACGGGCCAGGGCCTCTGGGCACCAGGTGGAAGAATCTGAGCCTCACCGTGAAGGTCGGGGGCAGCCACTTAAAGACCCCTAAGCACGAGGCGTGTTCGGAGTTACAATCGGAGCCCCCGGCAGACCTGGGCGAGCGCAGGTGGGTGAGGGGTGTGGGGGGAGCCCGCATCCAGAGGCCCAGACAGGACGTCAGGCGCTGTCCCCGGAGATGGGCAGACTCAGACACGCCTCGGGAGACATCCTGAACAGGGAAGGTTCTGGTCACCACGGAGCCTGAGGGGTGGGCAGGGAAGGCAGGCAGCCACGCCGAGGTCTCCGGTCTGAGGACAGGACACGCGGTGACGGCACTGGTCAGCAACGGGAGTTCACAGGACAAGGCAGAGCTTCCGACAGTTTACTGGGATGCGTGTGTGCGTGTGCGTGTGCGCGCGTGCAAGTGTGTGCGTGTTCTATTGGGGCTGTGTCCTTTATGCGGGCAGAACGAGGCTGCGGAGTCTGTCTCGGAGACGCTAAATTTACACGGCGTCAAATGGAGCTGTCCTGGCAGGCAGCTGGCCCGGAGTCTGGAAGCTCCTGAGTGGGAGTCTGGGCTGAAGATAAACTCTGAGATCTTCCGTTTATAAAGTGACAGTTGCAGCCCTGGGTTTAAATGCGGCTGCCCAGGAAGAGGTGGCAGGTGAGAGAGACCCAGAGAGGTCTCAAATAGCATCAACTAGCAATTAAAACACCACGATGTTTATGACGGCCAGAAAACACAAGATGCACAACCGGGAGCCCCAAAATAGCAAAGCGAGTATCACCAGAGGAGGAGTCTCTCTGTCCCCGAGAAGGCCCGGGGGCGGGGAGGGAGAGGCACGACGGTCGGGGGGCTCCCCACACAGCCTCGAATCAACGCGCAGGGCACTCCCTCACTGGCTGCTTATCAGTAACCCCAAGTGCACTCTGGCCAGCCCAGTGCGGAAACACGCACGAGCCAGGAGGCACAGGGCAGATTTCTGAAGTGGAAAAGGGACTCCGTACACATCAAGACACGTAAAGCAGTGATCTTCTATAGAGTGATAATTATATACAAACTTTTCGTCAAACAAAAAGACGAGTTCTCCTAACCTCAAACCGTGCCTTGCAAGAGACTCAGGACACAGTCTACACCCTGTTTCAACATGTGAAATTGCTCCCCTAGAAATGCACAAAACTTGGGCGTGCCTGGGTGGCTCAGTCGGTTAAATGTCTGACTTCAGATCAGGTCATGATGTCGCATTTCATGGGTTCGAGCCCCACATCAGGCTCTGTGCAGACCATTAGCTTGGAGCCTGGAGCCGCTTCAGATTCTGTGTCTCTTTCTCTCTCTGGCCCTCCCCTGTTTACACTCTGTCTCTCTCTGTCTCTCAAAACTAATGTAAAAAAGAAATAAAAAAGAAATACACAAAACCGGTTCCCTCTCGTACAGGTCAAAGGAAGAATCAGGTATGACACCAGCGACCAAAGTCCTCTTTCGAGTGAAGCTGTCTGCGGGCACTTGTCCACGCAGCCCGATATCCCCAGCCGGGGCTCGAACGGAAGCAGGACCACCCCCCCGCCCCCCCAGCCCCCGCCAGACTCCACCAGGCACCCGCTGCTCACGCTACCCCGAGACCCTCTCAGCTGGCCCTGCCAACAGATGAACTCCCCTCCCCTGCTTTCTGTGCGAACCACGAGGACCAATCATAGAAAGACCCAGTTTAATTTGGGAAAGAACATTTTGCATCTGATTTGCGATTCAGCATTCTGGAGGCCGGCCATGGGGAGGCTGCATCCGCTCCCACCTGCTCCCGGGAGCCGGGCAGCTGAGGTTAGGTGGACGGGGCGGGCGGTGAAGGGAAGGGAGAACGTGGGAGAAGCAGGGAGACTGCAGACAGGAACCCAGAGCGACAGCTGGTCCCGACCGGGAACCAGACCCTGTTGTAGGCGATCGAGAAAGTCTGACCGTCGCCCCGGTATTTTTGTTAAGTGTGGCAATGACATGGTGGTCATGCTGAGAAAGCAAAAGGTCCTTGCTGGTTACAGACCCTGCTGAAGCCGTTCGGTGGCTTCACAAGATGCTGGAAGCTGCTTTAAGTACACGGCGGGGGGGCAGGGGGCGAAACATTAGTGGCAAAGCACGCCCCCCCCTCCACCAGAGCAGGGTGACGGCCCCTGGCACCGCCTGGACCCTTCCCTGTCCCGACTTATACAGGCTTGACAGCGTCTGTATTACAGTGTTGCGGGGGGGGGGGGATGTTTTTTTGTGTTTTTACAAAAACCGGTAAATCAAAGAGGCTAGGGGCTGAGTCAGACACTGCTTTATTTCCCCTTCAGAACCACAACTGTCTCCCCCAGCACATTAAAAATAACTCAGGACGCGCGATGTGCCGGAAGGGGGTGGAGGAGAAGGGAAAGTGCCTAGTTCTCTCCAGAGCAGCGCGGAATGCGAACGCGCTATAATTGTCCGTTTCCAAAACTAAGTAGGTCTGACTAATTACACCCCAATGTGTATCAAATGTGCTAGGACTCACAGCGTGGCACCCAAGAACCCCGTAAGTGAGGCGACTCCCGTCTCCCCCCACCGAAGACTGACTTGACACCCCGTCCCCGGGCCTGGGCCCCCGGGGCAGGTGCGCACGGCTCACTCCCCTCTGAGCCAAAACGAACGCTGCTGCCCGTCC
Organism: Suricata suricatta; assembly: GCF_006229205.1. NCBI lineage: Eukaryota > Metazoa > Chordata > Mammalia > Carnivora > Herpestidae > Suricata > Suricata suricatta. The sequence continues at coordinate 54,422,001 of NC_043716.1, read as the reverse complement.
GGCCGCCGGGAGGGGGGCCTCGCGACACCTCGACTAGTGGAAGGCTGCGCTTGGGCCTCACCTCCAGGAACCCGGGGAGCGGAGTCAGGGCCACGCGAGGCCCGGGGCTGAAGCCCAGGGCGAGCGGAGGAAGCGGAGCTGCGAGAGGAGCGAGGGCAGACGGCACGACGACACCTCACACGACGTCTGCTCGAAGCCCGGCGGGCGCGGGGCGCGGTCAGGGGAGGCGACCGGAGAGGACGGCCGGCGGCCACGCGGCGCGAGGGGGGCAAAACGAGAACGCGTTGCAGCCGGACCTGTGCCCCTCCATCCCAAGCGACCCAAGGAACAGCCTGGAAGCGGCTGCCCACAGGGCGGCTCGTGAGCCAGGCCACCTCCTGAGGCGGCGCTCTACCTCTCGGATCGCTGCGCACCTCGCTCTCGGCCCCCAAAGGCCAGACCCGGGGCCCTCCCCACGCGGCGGCCACACTTGCCAGGCACCTGCAGCCCCCCGGGTCTCCCCAGCCGTCTCAACAAAGGAAATCTGAATGGACGGAATAAATCCTGCATAAAAATAGACACCTGTTTAACATAAAAGAAATAAAAGACAAAAAATAAAATAAAACACGCACACCCAGAGGCGTCATTTACTTACTGACGCGCTCACCCCGTGCACGGAGGCGGGCACAGGGCTGGAAGCAAGCAAGGAAGGGGTGAGGACGTGCGGGCCGCCGGGCCCTGCCCTCCCCCCCTCCTCCCTGCAGGCTCATCCAGCGCCTCCCGGCCACAGCCCTCCACTAGGGAGCTGACCCGTCGCCAGGCGGGTGTGCAGCAGGGCCCGTGGGCACTGAGCCGCCCGCAGCGAATCTCTCCCTCCTGCTTCTTCCTCTGGTCTCAGCAGGAAGCCGGGCGGCACCTGAGGCAAGGACAAAGGGACTAAAAACAGACAGACAAACAAAAAACAGAATGAAACAAACACAAATTAAAAAAGCCAATCCTGAGGCGGGCGGCCATTTAATCAACAGCTGTACCCGGGCCAGCAGCGTCTCCGTTTAGGCAACAGAAGCATGTCGCTCACGCCCCGGGTGGGTGCTTGTCAAAAGGGCTTTGCAGCATTCAGGAAGGTATGGAAACAAACAGAAGAGATTTGGCCAAATTCATCCCCACAAGGGCCCTGCTCCTGGGGCAGGTGCTGGTTCAGTGAAGGATCCCAGCAGGCTTACCTCTTGTCCGAGAAGCACACACAGACCTCGTGTCCGAAAGCAGGGACGTTTCGGATCTGAGTTTCCGTCCAACCCACTTCCCAAGTCCTCACACTCACAGCTCAAGGGCACACACGCCAGCCGCTCGAGGGCACTCAGAGAGACTACCGTGCACTTAGGGCGACACGTGAGGGAACAAGGGAGTAACACACAAGGTCACTGCCCCTGAGGAGGCTGCGAAACAGCTGCAAGCAACCTGAAAGGGAAAGGAACTCTGCGGCAAGGGGGGCGGCCGACCCCGATGACCCCGGGAAGGATGGAGGAAGGGGAGACGGGCAGGAGCGGGCGGGGTCAGCGGGGCGCAGACTCCGAGAGCAGACGAGAAAAGCAAGCAGCGGCGGCGAGGAGGGAGGCGTCAAAAGGGTGGGAGGGCTGGAAAAACACGGAGCGTGGCACCCCAGGGCGGCACAGAGCACACTTAAACGCGTGTGTGTGTGTGTGTGTGTGTGTGTGAGTGTGTGTGTGTGTGTGTGTGTGTGTGAGAGAAGTAAGGTGAGACACAGAGGGGAGGGCGGGACGGGCCTGGCGAGGGGCAGAGCAGTTCTGAGTGGGGGGAGATGGGTAAGAGGCCACCCAAGCAGGGGACCGCGGGTGGACGCAGCGTATGACAGCAGCACAACGCAGGGTGACCTGCAGGCGTGAAAGACCTAAGGAGAGAACAGATAACCGGGGTGGTGCAGGGAGAGAAAGGGACCGAAACGCGTGCCCCACGGGCACGACAGGAGGACACAGGCGTGGGATGCGGACGGCGGGTGCTCTGGAAGGAGGACGGGGCCAGAGCCCGGCGGGAAGGGACGGCACCCCGTGGCCGCGCACCGACAGCAGGCAGGTGGCGGTCCGTGGGGCGGCAGGGCACATGGCGGAGCCTCCTCTCCCCTCGCGTGCTCCACGGGGTCAAAACGACAGCTGTCCCCAGGGGAGGAGCCCCGGCGAGCAGGCCAGCGCTGGCACCGGCCGTCTGGGCCGCGGGCTTTCCTCCCTGGCAGGCCCTCGCCTCCTGCGAAGTCCCTTAGTTCCCCGGCTCCACCACCCTCCCTCTGTGTCCCGTATTAAGGGGTCCTAATGTCAGGAGGGGGAAAACTATCACTGAACATGCCTAGGTTTTAAAATTGTGTTTTAGCTCAGAAAATTCCAAATGCCCTCTCACGCCGGCACCTTCCTGCCCATCCTGAGCGCCTTGCCTTCTCCGCGGGACCCCTTTTAGTCCCCCTCCCCACGCCCCAGGCAGAGGAGCCCCTGGAAGCGTCCCAGGAGTCCCTGAGAACAGGAACTTCAGAAAACACCACGGGTCCACACAGGGGACCGCAGGCCTGGCGGGGCGCAAGGGACGGAAGGCGGGCAGCAGACCTCACCCTGAGGTGTGCCTCAGGCCCCTCGCCCTCCAAGGTGCCGCGGGCCATCTTAGGTGACTCCTTGACTCAGAGGTGCTCTGCCACGCCGTGTCTGGGCAAACGTCCCTGAAACGCCACAAACACCCACAGAAACCCCACCTCCATGCTGCTTGGCTGCCGCGTAATTCACGTGGGTTCAGGAGAACGTTCCGGTGACTTCTTAACGCCATGAGTGGGTGCACTGATCCCAAAACAAACGACAGGCGCTCACTGAATCAGTCAAGTGCGGCTGCCATACCCGATGCCCGCCGCGGGCACCTCACGCTGGTCAATGTGCTCGTCAACCGCTTCCCGGAGGTACCGAGTTACAGTAACGTTCTCCGTTACCAGACGAGGGCACCTGTCCGCGGAGTGGCATCTTCTCCGCAGTCCCCTCCCCACGGGACCCCTGGCGAGCAGGGCCCGGATGCCCCCTTCCTTCCCTCAGGCCGCCGCCTGCCCAACAGCCCGTCACCCCGAGCAGTGACCGCCGCGGCACACTCTCCGGGGGCTCGCTGTCAGGACCACTTCCCTCGGAGCTGCTCTATCTGTACGCCTCCCCCCTCCCTCTGAGTGAGCTGCTGAGACTGTGTCCACAGTAAGTCTATTCTACTCTTGTGCATCCTCGAGGTAAAAATAATAATAAAGCAAGGTGGATGCGGATTTTATGACATACAAGTTCAACTCGCAAAGTGGCAAATGACACCACACAAAAGTTCACTAAAGCCTTAAAACGTGCTAGCTTCTAATTCCCGAAGGAAAACATATTTCATCTTCAGATTAAAAAATATTTGCGAGGGCACTCTGGGGGGCTCGGTTGGTGGAGCGTCTGACTTCAGCTCAGGTCGTGATCTCACGGTTCGGGAGTTCAAGCCCCGCGTCGGCTCACTGCTGTCAGCGCACAGCCCACTTGAGATCCTCTGTCCCCCCCTCTCCGCCCCTCCTCTGCTCACGCGCTCCCAAAAAATAAATATTAAAATATACATTTTTCTTCAGGGCGCCTGAGTAGCTCAGTTGGTTGAGCGTCCAGCTCTTGATTTCAGCTCAGGCCACGATCTCCCAGTGCGATGGAGCCACGGATCACACTTCGTGCTGACAGGGAGGAGCCTGCTGGGGATTCTGTGTCTCCCTCTCTCTCTGCCCTTTCCCCGCGTGTGCATGCGCATGCACACGCACGCTCTCTCAAAATAAATAAACTTAAAAAAGTACCTGTTCTCTCCCAACTCAAAAGAAAACGATCGGTCTCAAAATAAAAGCAACTTAAAAATGCATCAATTTTAAAAGACTGGGAGGTGGTTCCGAATCTGAATCTCAGACGCTCCTGTCAAATGATGCACAAACACGGGCAGGACACACCTCACCATTCTGAAAACAGCAAGTGAGGAGAATAAGGAAGCTGATCACGAGACGGTCAAAACTCCTCGTTATTAATCTAGCGTCTACAGAAGAGACCAAAATACCATTGCCGCACACAGCCAGGGTTGTACTGAGCTTTTAAGACGGGGCACCTGGTGGCTCAGTGGGTTAAGCGTCTGACTTCGGCTCAGTCATGATCTCAAGGTTCGTGGGTTTGAACCCTCCATCGGGCTCTGTGCTGACGGCTCAGAGCCTGGAGCCTGCTTCGGATTCTGTGTCTCCCTCTCTCTCTGCCCCTCCCCTACTCATGCTCTGTTTCTCTCTGTATCAATAATAAATAAACATTAAAAAAATTTTTTTAAAAAGAGAGTACTTCAGGTCTTAGACAACAGAATGCGCCACTCATGGCTCCTGCCCCCCTGCCCCTCCTGACCTGGCTCAGCCCGCAGGGCTGTCCTCTGCCCCACGTGGTGCCACTGGGCTCTGCTGTCCCCCCCCACGTGCCCCCCACTTCCCCTCCCCAGCTCCACCAGCCTCCGCCAATTGAAAAGGGTCAGGCCGCCACCCCTGGGCAGATAACCCACCGGCCAGCCAATCACCTACATCCTGGCTCCAGGGGGAGCGATGACCGGATCAAGTCTCTCCAGAATCTGAACTAGGAAACAAGACCAGAATCAGTCACTTAGAAACCGAAAGAAGACAACCAGGAACGCCACGAAGCTGAACTGGGGCCTGCAGGGTTTTGAACGGCTGAGAAAGCCCGTGAGCTGAAGCCACAGGGGAGGGAGATCCAGGCGCCAGCGGAGCAGCCGGCTGACAGGAGAGAGGGGCTCCCGCGTCCGGCACAAGGCAGAGCCCAGGGGTGGAGGTCCGGGGACAAGTGCCGGGGACGGACCTTCCCCAGGGACCACCCTCCGATGCCAGGTCCTCGGAGCTCAGCCGGTCCAGCCCGCGTTCCCGCACTTCTGGAGCCCCCGAGTGTCCCCACGAACAATGGCCCTTCTCAAGCTCTCTGGAGCGGGTCTGTGCTGCACACACGACCAGAAGCCACAGGGCACGTAGGACAGGCAAACAGGAAACAGAGCCTTTCTGATACACGGTGCACATAAAAGACTCCACAGTCCTGGTATCTGAGGGAAACACGGGGGCGCCTGGCTGGCTCCCGGCAGAGCACAGGACTCTCCATCTCCGGCCTCAGAGTCTGAGCCCCGCACTGGGTGCAGCGAGGACTTAAAAACAAAATCTTGAAGAAGGAAAAAAAAAAAAAAGGAAATGCAGAACCAGAAACACCGCCCCCACACCGAGAGAAAAACCCCCAAAACCTCAGGCTGACTGAGGAGAGGCACAGGGAACGTCCTGAGGGTTCGGAGGGGACGGGCGGAAAGGCTCTGCCGGGGAGGGGCGGCTCACGCTCCTTCCAGACTGATCAAAACGGACACTGGATCCGTGACCCTTCCGCTGTATGTAAATTACACCTCAACCTGCAGTAACACACTCCCCACGTCTAAGCGGTTTCCTTGAGTGCACCCGGGTCGCGGGGGTTATTCTGAAACAGCCAGTGCTCATCCCACTGGGAGGCGGCGGGCAGGGGGAGGGGACTTCCGGCGGGGCTGGTGCGTTCTAGATCCCGATCCTGGCTCAGTCTGGCATTTCCATCAGGTGACTTCACGACAAAAGCACTTCCTGTATGTATATTACACAGCAACAGTGAGACAGAAGCAGAGGGGAGGGATTGCCCCAGAATACTCTAAAAGGGACTGGAAAAGGACTTGTTTTCTTTTGCACCTAGTGAAATGTTTGTTTTCAGCCAAACTCTGCAGACACCTAACAAAGAAAATTACGACCTTCCTAACTCCGTTTGTGGAATTCAACTCATTCAGCAGAGTCATTACAATAACCTAAATCAGACTCCATCCCACAGCGCTCATAACCAGAGCACTCTTCCAAAGGAGCCGGCGGGGGGAAAAAAAACACTCTTCGCATCCCTCTTCTATTTTAACAAACAAAAAGAACAAAATCCAGAGGAACACGGATTTAATCAGAATCCCACTTCTGAGGGGCAAAGGGGGAAGGAGGGAGAAAGAAAAAAAATCTTGGGTTCCACGCATAGCACGGAACCCCACGTGGGGCTCGATTCCACGACCCTGGGATCATGACTTGAGCCGAAATCAAGAGTCAGACATTTAATCAACGGAACCACCCAGGCGCCCCAACTCAAACTCTTATATTAACCTGAGATGCAGTTTTAAAAAAACGAACAGGTAGGCGTTGATTTTCAGAGACTCACAGTTTTAAAACATTTCACCAACTCTAGCCGTGGCTCTAAATTAACACGAAACCAGAAGTCAAAATGGAGCGACGGAGACCGATGATAAACATCCGGTCCCAGATGGTCAAATCCGACCGCTTACATGGGCCGAGGAGTCAAGCAAAATGTAAAGCACTTACAGCCATAATTAACTCAAAGGGGTGCTTGTACACCCTCACCGGCGACTGGTACTTCTGCACCATGATTGTGACTCGACAGCAGTCCTCTCGCACCTGCAAGACACAAACGCATGTGATAAAAACAGGACAGACACCCGGGATGCGGGGAAAATGTAAATCTGCATCTGCTCATCGAACCGCAGCCCCGGCGCAGAAACGGACCTCGACAGGTCACATCACCCTCAACACACACAAACTAAAAGACAGCACAAAAGACAGTGACACAAGGAAGGAGAAGGTGATGAGACAGTAAGATAAGGTGAAGGAAAGTCAAGTGTAACGAGGGAGCCCCATGTGGTCCACCTCCCGGGACCTCTCTAGGGGACGTCGTGGGGTACAGGAGCCCGGTCCCTTCCAGCCCTGAAATGGGATGATCCGATTCTTAGCTCCCCGATCATTTTCTCTTCCACAACTTGCACAACAAACCAAGAGGATGGCGCTTCGGGATATTAAGTCTGGAGACACACAAACATAACAATGGAAAAAAATACGACTGCATCTCACATGACGGGAGACTCCACCAACGCTGGCCTCGGAGTCTTCCCTGTTTCCTAACTGTGGGGACCATGATTTCAGAGACTTGTCTCCAAATGGCGGCCACACTGAGCACTCTGGCCAGAGGCCCCTCCGAAATCCCCAGCCACAGAGAGCTGTGGTGTCTGCTTTAATCAGTTAAAGTTCTGGAGCCTTCTTCGCAGAGGCACCTCCTGGTACCTTCCCAGAGGGACAGATTCCTACCCCGGGCGGTATCAGCCTCCGTGCACTGTTGTGAAAAACACACTTATATGGGGGTGGGGAGGAGGAGTCCTCTGCCTGACTTTACTTCCCTACTTAAAATGAGGAAGAAAAAGAAATCCAAAGAACCTACCTGTCCTGCTGAGGCTAATCATTAAGAAAGTTACTGCATGCTGGACATGAAGGGGATACTCCAAAGTACAAAATGGAATATCCTCCAGGAGCCCAAAGTCTAGCTGTAAAAAAAAAAAGGATTATGGAAATTGGAAATGTATTTTATTTCATTAGATTCCTATCTCTATTATTACAGTGAAACAGGTCTGGAACTCTCTCCGCGTGTTTGTTTAGCTTATCTCTCCCAAGAACAGGTTATGTTGGAAAACAGCACGGCGATCTGAAGGCGGCTACCCCATTACTCTCCGTGACCTCAAGCACCTCCCCTAGCTTCCCTGGGACTCGCTTTCACCTCCGCGCAATGAGGTTTTGAGTGAGATAATCCCTGAAACACTTCCAGCTCTCAAATCCTGACACTCGGAGCCCAACTCGGGAATTCTCCCCTGGCTCCCCCGGCTGGCAGGTCCCGATGCGCTGGGACCACGTTCCAAACCGTGTGTGCAAACCTGGCGATGCTGGTGCACAATTTGAAAACTGGGAAAACGGAGAGCAGAGCCTCTCCCAGAGACGGGGAGGGCGACTCCGCGGTATACAAAGGGACTGCGAGGGGGGCTGGGAGGCTTAAGAAGCAGCGCTCGGTTAGGACACTCTAACATCCATTCAGGATTCCACTGCCCGGCAGAACCCGAAGTGACCACGCCGGGGAACCCGCGAATTCACGAGCTTCTGAACTCCTGCCAGTTCCCAGCTTCGGATGCTCGGGTCCA
>NC_043716.1:54380398-54413831 GCF_006229205.1 Suricata suricatta | reverse complement strand
GATGAGGGGCGGGGCTCGCGGGCCGCTGTCGGGGTGGTGGGGAGGCGGGGCGAGACACCCTGGGGCCAGCAAGCTGGGCCTGGAGTTCCGCCGAGTTGGAGCGAGCCAGTCCCTGCCGGGTCGGAGTAAGCCGGCCCTTCTGGCTTTGCGGCTGCTCGGGGCCGGGGCCAGGCCGCTGCTGCGAGGCCTGGCCGGCGCCGGCGGTCCGGTGCCTCCTCATTCTTTATGGACTGCTCAGGAGCGGCAGGCCTCCCCCTGCAGCGCCCTGACCGCATTGTCGCCCAGTGGTGTGGCGGAGGCGAGTGCCAGCACTCGGGAGGGGCTGGGTGGAACCGAGCATCGGCCCGTCAACACGGCCAGGCCGCGCGGCCACGCGATGGAACGAACGCCGGGCCAGGTCAGCGCCTGGGGACCCGGAGGGCTGCGTTCCAGCGGGTCATCTGCCCTTCCAGCTGCAGCTTCAAAGCACGTGGGTGATTCACATTGAGACGCGGGACCTTAAGGGGGGCGAAGGACTGGAGGGGGGCACCGTCCACCCACACAGCAAGGCTGGCTTTACAGCCAACACGCAGTTTCTCTGGCGGTGCCACAACTGCGCCCTTTGCATTAGTCACCCTGGGTGGCTGCACACTGGATGCCGCCACTGCACAGAACATTTCCGGAACTGCTTTGGAATTTCCTTCAGGGTCAGTTTAGCAGCCACCCAAGCACCATTTATAACTCGATCACACCCTATTTTTCTCTGACCATCATTTTCCAACTTGAGCACCCACGCTGCTCACTGGACTCAGCTCCGATTGGCTTCTGCCGGTTTGTAAAAATTACATCCACCTTCAAAAGATGCTTTCAGAAAGAAACATCCCAGGAATGAGGAGCCTCCGGGTAGGAGTAAACAGCAGCACCTATGAAATACGGTCTTGTCCAAAACTGACCTGATCTGATAAGCTCTAGGTGTAGCCACCAATTTACTGGAAATAGAGAACAGAGGAACACACCGAGTGATACCATGGATCAACTGTGGGAAACACTGCATGACAAACATTATTTATTGAATAAATTCTAAAGGAAAATAGGCAGGAGGACCTAAAAGAGGCTGGGAGATCCTCGAGCCATACACTTAGGATTTGTAGGGTTTTGTCTATATACAGTATACTTCAAAACTTTTCAGAGAGGTGCACTTGGGAGGCTCCGTCAATGAAAGGTCTTAGTCTTGATTTCGGCTTGGGTCATAATCACGGTTCGTGGGGTCATAATCATGGTTCGTGGCATCGAGCCCCAAGTCGGTCTCCTGCTTGAAATTCAGTCTCTCTCTTTCTCTGCCCCTCCCTCACTCACACTCCTGCCCACATGCTCCCTTTCAACCATTTAAAAAAAAAAACTTTTCAGAAAAAAAAAAAAACAGATCTGAGACATTGACCAGTTGCAAGATATGAACCTTATTTCTGTCTTGATTTTCACCAATGAAATAAACTCTTCGAACATGTAACAATAGCTAAAAAAATTAATTTGGTATAATAGCAAACATTTTTCAAAGAAGCCTATCTTTTAGGGATATATCCTGAAATCTTTCGCAGCGAAACGATGTAGTGTTGGAAATTACTTTCACGATAATCTAGGTGGGGAGAGGAAGGGGCAAGGGCTTAGATGAAATAAGATTGGTCCCAAGTCGATAATTGTTCGTTGTATGATTCTGTCCTCTTTTGTCATTTTGTCATTGGTTCTGTCATTGGTCATTTCAAAATGACGAGTGTTTGAGTTACCACGTTTGAAATGACCAATAATAAAATGTTTTCCACACACACAAAAAACGGCTTGTCAGCACTGAGTCTGGCAAAGCAAGATATAATCACAAAAGAGGTATTTTGAAGATGTCTCAAAGAATAGCATCATTGAGATACACGAACAGACTCCCGAGAAAAATATTTGGAAACAAACCCTTGTTGAGATGTATCAATTATGGTAGGTTTGACTGTTTTCAAATCAGTTTTATTGGGCAAAAGCCCAAAACCCACAAGGAACTCTACTGAGCGACATACTACAGAGTTAAATGCAAAGATCCAGTCTGTCTCTTGCAGCACACGTACGCGGAGCCCTTATTCTGTGACAGCATCAAGATGGGTACAGTTGTGGGAAGGGAAGCGGAGAAGTGTGGGGGTCAGCTCTGGCTGCCGGTGACCAGGACCCCCAAGTAAAAGCGTGACAAAATAGCTTACGTCCCTCTCACGTGAATGAAGTCCGAGGCTGGTGCCTCATTCCTCCAGATCCATCGCCGATGCCCCGAAAGGACCACGGGAGTCACGTGCTGATGACCCAAGGCGATTAGTGGCCTCCAGCAGGGAAGAGCTCCGTCTTAACCAGAGTCGGCGTGGAGACTTGTGTCAGCTTGGGGGGTGGGCGAACACTTCAGGGTATGTGGGTCTTGGCGTAAGTGCTCACGGCGGGGCTCTGAAAGCTGGGACCAAGAAGGACTAGGTCAACTCTGGGTGACAGTGTTGTGGAGACCTGGGAGGCCCAAGAGGCAGAAGGTCTTGAGGATTCGAGTCTTGCTGAGTCAACGGTTCTCTGATAAACAAGCGGTTTGCCCGGTGAGCACTCACCCCGAGAGCGGACTCTTTGCCAAGGGGAGCCATCTTTTGTTAGCCGACATTATTTTTTCATGAGTTTCCTGAAGCGAACGGTGAAGCTGTTTATCGGTGTACAGTCTGATCTTCCCCGGGCAGGAATTTTCCAGATAAACAGTCGTGTTGACACAAGAGTCCCGAGAGTTAGGCCGCGCGGATGCAGGGGGTCTCATTTCTCATCGGCAGGGCCAGGAGGTTCCCCCGTCTTGCTGCCTTGTCTTCCCTCCACGTTTCCTGCGCCCCCAGCCAGCAAGTAGGAGGAGAGAGAACAGGGATCAAACACCCCTCGTGACGACACTTTGTGGACGCAGCGTGTGCGTGACAAGCGAGGCAAAGGGCAGGACGGTGGCACGGCGGAGCGCTGGTGGAGATGACGTCACATGGCCCCCGTCATCGGCAACAGTGTCGCCGCCCTCTTTCCTCAGACACGAAGCTGTACCCTCAGAGCACTCCGAGACACCTGGAGTGAGCCCCCGGCCCCCGGAGCACTCTTTTTTTTGAGACAGAAAGAGAGAGACAGCATGAGCAGGGGAGGGTCAGAGAGAGAGGGAGACACAGAATCCCAAGACAGGCTCCAGGCTCTGAGCTAGCGGTCAGCACAGAGCCCGACGCGGGGCTCGAACTCCCGAACTGTGAGATCAAGACCTGAGCCGAAGTCGGAGGCTTAACCGACTGAGCCCCCCAGGCGCCCCCCAGAGCGTTCTTATTAACAAGCTCCTCCAGCGTTGTCAACTCTCGTTTGGTGGATGGAAGCCTCGACAGGGACCCTGGGATGGAAACCAAAGAGTCCCAAGTTCTGGCATCCACAGAGGGACCCTCTGGTGCCTTTGGGTTGCTCAGCAGAGTGTCCACTAGGAGCCCGAATCTAAAGGTCCTGTTCCATGCGGCCACCTCTGGCCGATGTGTCAGGATGTGGCCTCCCTGAGCTGCTCACACCTGCCCGGGCACCGACGCGGCGGCCGATACGTCTTCCCCAAGGGGATTCACCTGAGCTGGGGGCGTTGCCGCTGTCCCTGGGGCCACATCTTCCCCACCGCTCTTAGTGCATTTTCAGGAGTCATTCCAACGAGCGCATGGGAAGTTGGTGACACCCAGAGGTTTGGGGGTATGGTTTAAGGGGAGGGTCATTGCGGGGAGATGCTGGGAGGCAAGTGACAGCCTCCACTCAAATTTCAGCCTGCGGAGCCCAAGCTCTTCCCCACAACAGCCAAAGAAACAGGAAATAGGATCCGAATGATCCATTTGAACGTGACTAGGAGGGTCACTAAGCATCCAGGCTGTGCGATAGGCCCAGTGCCACTCATTCTCCAGTGGCCCGATCCGCCCTGGCGTTTTGTCCTTTGCACATTGGTCAATCACAGGGACATGTCCGCGCTCCTCTGGAAGAGATTACTTTCTCCCTTGGTGGCAAAGGACAGCCTTGCAAAACATGGCAGATTCTCCTGACACGGGCCACTTGGCAAAGTCTCCAGCCTGGAGAAGTAGGGGGGAGGTAGGTTCGCCCCCGCCAGGCACAGTTTCCTAAGTGAGCTCTGGCAGTCAGCCAGTGGCCTTGAGCTAATGCCATTGCATCATTTCCAACCCGGGAACACTTGAGGCCAGGACGTCAGACCTGCAAAAGTTATCATCCAACCTCACCCATTTCTAAAATATTTCCTTGCAATCTGGAGAGGGCAGAGCTCCTGTTTTCTTAATTGGTTTCGCCGCCGGAAGTCTTCCCCCTTCCAGCGCACTCTAATGCTGTTGGCAGAATATCCTCTCTCAGAACCACAAACACAAACTCACCCCTTCGCTCAAAAACTGCACTGACAGGGGCGCCTGGGGGGCTCAGTCGGTTAAGCCTCCGACTTCGGCTCAGGTCATGATCTCACATTCGTGGGTTCGAGCCCCACGTCAGGCTCTGTGCTGACAGCTAGCTCAGAGCCTGGAGCCTGCTTCCAGTTCTGTGTCTCCTTCTCTCTCTGCCCCTCCTCCTCTCATGCTCTGTCTCTCTCTGTATCAAAAATAAATAAAACATTAAAAAAAATTTAAAAAAAAACTGCACTGACAACAGAAATCAATTTAAGCATCGAAGCCTGCCATCCGAGGTCTTCTACAAATCTTGTCTCCGGCTTTCCTTTGTCCAGAATGATTTTATTTCCATCTCTACTCTGTTCACTTATTCATCCCTTTGTTAACTAGGCAAACATTTATTCAGCTGCTTAATTTATTCAGATACCATCTCTAGCATAGGAGTGTGGGAAGATACACCATATAAAAGCAGATTTTCCTTCCAGGTGCTCAGCCTACGGCATAGGACAGACGTGGAGACAGCAAAGATGTAACTGCTGACTTCTACAGCCCTTCCTGAAGCCTTCCTTTGTCTATATGCTTATGTGCTTGACATTTCCATGTAAGGCAAGCTATCTTCAATGAGATTGTAAAAGAACCAGGTCGGGAGCACCTGCTTGGCTTGGTCGGTTAAGTCCAACTCTAGACCTCGGCTCAGATCATGATCTTACGGTTCGTGGGTTCGAGCCCCGCGTCGGGCTCTGTGCTGACAGTGTGGAGCCTGCTTGGGATTCTCTCTCCTTCTCTCTCTGCCCCTCCTCCACCCACTCACATGCTCTCTCTCTCTCTCTCTCTCTCTCTCTTATAATAAATAAACTTAAAAAAAGCATCAGGTCTGTGTCTCATCAAATTGTAAGTTGCTTGGATCCTGGGGCCACATGCACTCATTTTCTTCCACCTATCATGGCACCTGGCGTTTTTCCAGAACCCTATTAAATATTGGTTGGGTTGAAGTCATGAGCCTTACATTAGGCATTTATTCTTTTTATTTTTAATTTTTTAATGTTTATTAATTTTTGAGAGATGGAGCACAAGCCAAGGGAGGGGCAGAGAGAGAGGGAGACACAAAATCGGAAGCAGGCTCCAGGCTCTGAGCTGTCAGCACAGAGCTTAACACAGGGCTCGAACCCGCGAACCGTGAGATCATGACCTGAGCCAAGGCTGGCCACCCAACCGACTGAGCCACCCCGGCCTTTACTGTGAGTGCATTAAGCACGTGTCTCCATCCCACGGACTGAGCCGAAGCATCCTTGGGGACGATGCTCTCCCCATCCCGGTCTGTCCTCTGTGTCACCAGCCTAGGACATCTAGAGCCTAGGGAAGCAGCCTGGCTGAAGAGAATTGTTGCCCTGTGTCCTGGGAAGCACAGCGCTCCTCCGATGAGATTTAGGACAACAGAGGATGACCTGAGGCCTTTCAGCTTCCAGCTCAGAGAAATAAAAATAGCCAACCCAATCCTACTTCTTTTTGGCTTGTTTGTTTCACAAAATATAGTCCTTGCTTCTCCGCCTCCATGCAGCTGTGTGGCACTTTTCTCGTAGGCAGGACGGGACTTAGGTTAGCAAGTCGGCAGTGGGTCCCCAGGCGCCTCTGCTGGTCACAGAAGCTGGAGGTGGGGTTGGCCTGGCAGGACCGATGGCGTGCCATCGGGGGACAGAGCAGAGGTCACACACAAGGGGACCCTGAGTGAGGAATAAGAAGCATAGCACCTGATGGGGCGCCTGGGGGGCTCAGGCAGTTAAGCGTCGGACTTCGGCTCAGGTCATGATCTCACAGTCTGTGGGTTCAAGCCCCACGTCGGGCTCTGCGCTGACAGCTCAGAGCCTGGAGCCTGCTTCAGGTTCTGTGTCTCCCTGTCTCTCTGGCCCTTCCCTGCTCACACTCTGTCTCTCTCTGTCTCTGTCTCTCAAAATAAAATAATAAAGACATTAAAAAAATAAAAATAAAAAATAAGAAGCATAGGACCTGAAATTTGATCAACGAAGCTTCTGCCCCGAGGCCAACTATGGAAGGCCCGCTCTCAGTCTGGGGCCCAGAGCCCCCCTCCACCCCTGCCTTTCTCTGTGAAACGGATAAAAAAGAGGGCTGCCTCACACCTGGAAATCTCCTGTCACCCCAAAGCCTTTTGAACATGGAGCGGGAGAGGGAGTGTTTCCATGCAATTCCTTATTTGGGGCGCCACCCACAGCCAGGCATCCTACAGCTCGGCCTCCAGAATGTTCTGTGACTTCCCGCTGAGAACCACATCTGCTCATTTCACACCTCACTGAAAACCCCATCTCTCAGCCCTTCCCACCTTGGCGGTGCCTGACTGAACCATCTCTGTGGCCCAGAGCAGTGCTGAGGATCTTTCTTTTCCAAAAAGGGGAAAAAACATTTTTTTTAATTGGATGTTGATGAGATTTGGTGTCAGAAAATGTTTCTCCCAGGGTTGTCAAGCTCAGATGAGAAAATGTTTGTGAAAACCCTTTGTAAACGGTTAAGGCTCTGGGTAAAGGCTTCCCACAGCCAGACACACCTTCAGCCCTGCCTCGGAACGCTCCGTAACTGTAGATCATCATGACCCTGCCTGCCCTCTGGTCGGTCACCAATATCATCCTCTATGTATTTCGAGAAGCCCTTCTCCGTCTGAAGTTTCCCCCAAACAGAAAAATACTAAAGAGCACGGATCAAAGGACCAGTGTTCGCTCGAATGGCTGTAAGCACAGACCTGACCTCTTTCTCGGTAAACCGCCTCCGATAATTATAAGCCAGATAGGACTTGAAGGAGTCGGGGAATGCAGGCGGAGAGGGCCACCACGCTTAGCTGGCCATGGCCGTCCCGGTCACCCTCCAAGTTCAGAGCGCTCACTCTGCTCTAAAGGCCAAACGTGTAAATGCATAAATGTCCCTACAAGGGACCTTGTCTCCCAGCCCCGCCTCCCGAGGTGGCCTCGGTCTGTCCTGTGCCCCTGCCAAGGCGCCAACGGCAGCCAGCTGCCTCCAGGTGATTGTGGGAGGCGGTTCTACGGCTCCCAAGAAACCACGCTGACGCAAAACCAAGAGCCCGTGTGACCTTCCTCCATACCCCCCGGGGACACAAGGTCTATAGGTTTGAACTTTACACAGCAGGGAAAGGAGACTTTTTACCACCAGGCTCAGGAAGCACGCAAAGCCTGAGGACACAGGCGTCCCTGTCCTTGGTGACAAGGCTGACCTTGTTCAAAAGTTCAGCACATGCACCAGGAAGAAAGCTCCGACTACAGGCAGGGACGGACGCAAAGGACTTCCATGGGGAGCAGCGCCTTAGCACCTCAGAGTCTTTCAGGCCCCCCTAGGGTGCTGGCACCCTACTCGGAAAACCACGGACAAGGAGGCCCTGCTGTGTAAACTCTGCAGAGAATTCAGAACTTTGGGGCCAGCTGACCATGCCTCCCTTCCCAGAGGACATCTAAATACGGTGCCCTCTTGAATTTAGTTAAATCAAGAGCTCCGGCCAAGGGGCGCCTGGGTGGCTCAGTCGGTTAAGCGTCCGGCTTCAGCTCAGGTCATGATCTCATGGTTCGTGGGTTCGAGCCCCGCGTCGGGCTCTGTGCTGACAGCTCAGAGCCTGGAGCCTGCTTCCAATTCTGTGTCTCCCTCTCTCCCACTCATGCTCTGTGTCTCTCTGTCTCAATAATAAATAAAAACTTTAAATAAAAGAGCTCTGGCTGAGAACAAAACAGCTCCTCCTCCCCCGCCACCCACCAACTACACCAGGAGTGCACTAGAAACTTCACATGCATCCTCACAGATCCTCCTATGGGCCCATTTTACAGGTAGGAACACCAAGGGTACACACAGGGACAGTAACTTCCAGGGACTCTGAACCGAACACTGACTCCAATGCTCACAAGGGTATAGACGTTGCATTAACTTCTCTCTGTTTTGCTCTGCATTTTGTTCTTTCTTCCAACTCCCCAGTTTCCAGATTTGCATGCTCAGGTGTCACGGTGAAACACCGGTCCCCTGTAAGCACAGAAGGCACGTGAAGTGCCAGGTGGTGTCCCCCTGGCCCTGCGTGAGCGCCTGATGGACCTAGACGCCCAGGCTGCCTCGGATATTCTGCTGAGCGTTGCTGAGCCAAGAACATGTCTGGCCTTAAAGTATTTCCTTAGAAGCCCCAAGGAGCAGCTTGAACTGTCCAGTTTAAATCCTTTAACTGACAAGTGGCAGTAACCATATGGCTTTATTCTTCCAACTGCCTATGGTTCTGAGATTGATAATCACGGAGCTCCTGAGTGCCCAGCACGTGACATAATTAAGGGAAGACTCCACAACGTTGCCAGCTAGGGATGAAGTTCAAGTTTCAGAATGCTCAGTCAAGTTAAAGATACTCTTAATTCGGCGAGAATAACGGGAAGAGTTTTCTTTTTCTTTCTTTCCTTTTTCTTTTTTAAGTAATCTCTACTCCCAGCGTGGGGCTCGAACTCCAACCCCAAGATCAAGAGAGGCACGCAGAGCAGATCCCGAGACACACTTCTGCCAGAGCCCTCAACAGCAGGTCCAACCACACGAGGGTAATTTGAAGCTTTTAAAAATCAACGTAATGATTTATTTATCATTATTGTTCATTTTATTTTAATTTTTTTATTCATTTTTGAGAGAGATGGAGTGTGAACAGATCAGGGGAGGGACAGAGAGAGGGAGAGACACAGAATTTGAAGCAGCCTCCAGGCTCTGCGCTGTCAGCGCAGAGCCCGACGCGGGGCTCGACCCCACCACCCTGGGATCATGACCTGAGCCCAAATCAAGAGTCAGACTCTCAACTGACTGAGCGACCCAGGTGCCCCCGTAACTTTTTAAATTATAAAACAATACCTGCACAGCGGACTGCCCACGAGGCACCCATTTCCCCGTGTCTTCTCTCCTAATGCCCCGACTTGGTTCAGCCATTGGCTCCCGTCCGCGTTCTAGGGTCCAGGGCCCGCTGGGCGCTGCGCCGGCCCCAGCAGGTAGACCAGGTGAGTCTAAGGTGTCCCTTCTCCCCAGGACCGCTTCAGGAGTGAGCATGTCCCCCAGCTCCGACCAATGAGACCTGCAGGGGAGTCTGCCGGGGAGCTCTGGAGAAGGAGACACCGGACAGAAGTCGCCGGTTTCTGTGCCTGCGCCGATTCCTGGCGCTGCTAAGGTGGGGCCGGGTGTGGAAGGGCAGCCAGCGTGTGGTGGGGAGGGTGCTGGGGCCACAGGGAGGAGGTGGAAGGAGCAGAGGGAGTCTTTGGTGACATGTCCGTGCCGTGCGTGGGGCCCGCCTTCTGTTGACATGCGGTCCTGTGAACCCATCGGCGTCCTCACTGGGGGACGCAGTTGGACGAAGGGTGCGTGTTCCTCGTCGCTGAAAGCCGCTTGAGCACATGCGACCTTTAGAAGCCTGTTTAGGGGCGCCTGGGGGGCTCAGTCGGTTAAGCGTCCGACTTCGGCTCAGCTCATGATCTTGCAGTTCGTGGGTTTGAGCCCCGCGTCGGGCTCTGTGCTGACAGCTCAGAGTCAGGAGCCTGCCTTCGGATCCTGTGACTCCTTCTCTCTCTGACCCTCCCCTGCTTGCGCTGCCTCTCTCTGTCTCTCAAAAATAAATAAAAACATTAAAAACAATTTAGAAGCATGTTTAAAGGCAGAAACACATGTGGAAGAAAATAAAAATCACCTGCGATGCCACCATGTCATCATAACCACGACGCGTGTTTCGGTGCTCCCCGGTCACCCGCTGGCAGTGCTAATTTTGACGTGTAGTTACATGAGGGCTACACTCGCTCCCTGTGAAAAATTCCAACGGTGCAGTTGCCTAACGCAGAAAGGAGAGAGCTGCAGTAACCCCTTCCTCTCCGTGCGGACCCTTCGTGGTGCTTCCCGAGCCGGAGCTGCTCCTGACTGATGGAGACCCACAGAGTCTGCTGAGCTCATAGATAAACTGCAGTGTGCCTCAGATTCGGGGGGTGCAGAGAAGGGGAAGCCAAGAAAAAGAGATGGAAGGTGGGGGGGTCAGGAGGGGAGCTTCCGCAGGAGTGACAGGGTGGGGAGGTCCTGGGCTTAGAGCAAAGGCATCGGGGTTCACATTCCCCAGTCACAGGTGGAGGCTGTGCAGGCTCGGGCAGGACCGCTCACCGCTCTGACATGAGGGGCTCATCTGTAAAACAGGAATAATAAGGCCTAATAGAGCCGTTGAAAGGGTTGGAGCTAACGTCCACGGTGGGGCCATTGTTCGACATACTTGTCAAGTTCCCATCTCTCTTTCTAGACTCTTCTACCATATCCCGAACATCCTTTTCCCGGCCCTCTGCTGTCCTCCCTCCAACTGTATCAGCCCGGGGTTCTTTTTTTTAAATTTTTAAATTTATTATATTTTTAGCATTTATCTTTGAGAGAGAGAGAGGGAGAGAGAGAGACAGAGTGCAAGCTAGGGAGGGGCAGAGAGAGGAAGACACAGAATCCAATGCAGGTTCCAAGCTCTGAGCTGAGCTCGATGCGGGGGCTCGAAATCACGAACTGCGAGATCATGACCTGAGCTGAAGTCGGAGGCTCAACCGACTGAACTCCCCCTCCCTTCCCCCCTCCCCCCATCCCCCCCAGTGGGGGGTTCTTAGTTGCAGACAACAGACTCCCGCTGTGGCTGGTTCAAGCCAAAGGGGGTTCAGAAGGGGCAGGGAGCTCCTGGGGTTATTGAGGGAGTCAGCGGGCTTTCACTAACAACCCACTGCCCCCGCCCTCGCCCGCCTCACCCCCACCCCTGTCCCCCCACCCTACCCCTGGTCACACTGAAGGACTCACCGAAGGGGCCGCACCAGGATCAGGAAGCTCCCAAGTCAGGATGTTGCTACCTTGCCCTCCTCTCCAGAACGGGGCTCGTCCGGCCACAATCCACCCAACAGACCCGCACCCTGCCCCCTACCCCCGCCTGCCACCTAAGTGCTGACTGAAGCCTCCCGTGGGAGCTCGCCATTAGCCGGATCTAGATCACACCTCCGAGCGCCAGCAGGTCTTACATTTCTACGCTGGAAAGGGGACACCCACAATCTGGAAATCTGAGCGCAATCCGTGTGTGGAGGGAGGGGCAGACCTCCGGGGCAGCCTCAGATTGTGGGGAGAAGATCAAGGTCACATGCTTGGGAGGCACACACCTGCTTCCCTGTCCACGGGAGGTGACCTTGTGACGTGTGTGACACGTGTGACACCAGCCGAGCTCAGACGCGAGAGGCGAAGCCAGGAGATCTAAGAGGCCATTCCTAGCGGTGCGGCTTTGTGGCGTCCTGCACATCTCATACTTTTAAGAACACGCTTGGACGGGGTTCAGGACACAGCACCCCAAATATGGCATCTTGGCACGTTCAATATTGCAAGCTAAAGGAATTTGAGAAGACAACCGAAGCAGGAAGTTCACACCGACCTTCCCCCGCTTCTCCTGGACATAGGTCATAAAATCCTGGGGGGCTCAGTCGGTTGGGCATCTGACTCTTGATCTCAGCTCAGAACTTGATCTCAAGGTCGTGAATTCAGGCCTCACATTGGGCTCTGAGCTGGGCGTGAAGCCTACTTAAATTAAAAAAGGGAAGGAAGGGAGGCAGGAAGGAGGGAAGGGAGGCAGGAAGGGAGGAAGGAATCCCAAAACGCCCAAGTGCTCAGTGCGTTAAGCTTCTGACTTCAGCTCAGGTTATGATCTTGCAGCCCGTGGGTTCGAGCCCCGCATCAGGCTCTGCTGACAGCTTGGAGCCTGGAGCCTGCTCCGGATTCTGTGTCTCCCTCTCTCTGTGTGTCTCCCTCTCTCTCTGCTCATGCTCTCTCTCTCTCTCTCTCTCAAATAAATATTAGAAAAAAGAAAGAAAAAACTCCTGATGTGAGAGGTGTCCTCCCCCCACCCAGCGCAACAGAGCCCCCTCATCCCCGACGACAGGGGGCTTCGAGGAAGAATCCCAGCACACAGCCCTTGCGGAGCGTGCCCGTTGACCTCCCTTACCTCTTATCTTTGACCCTTCACACCCCTCCACGACCCTCCCCTCCGCTTCAAACCAGCACAAAAATACTCAGGTTTCACTGTTTCCTCAAGTCTTCATTCCCTCGTGACAGGAGTCACCTACAGCTTCTACTCAACAACCGTGTTTCTCTCGACTACGGTCTTTGTCGGTTTAATTTTCATGCCTCACCGGGGACCTTCGGGGAGTCCTGGAAAAATTCTTCCTCCCTGCGCCTGTCCACTCCAATCGCCAGCCGATGAAATCTCGGGCCGTGTAACAAAGGAGCCGAAATTGTTGTCAGCGGGGGGCGGGGGAGGGCAAACGCAGCCCGAGGGGCAGTGCGGCCTGGGGAAGGTCCCCACGGTCACATCTCTGACGCTGTTCCTATTTTTCTAAGCTGCTGCCTCTCTTCCCTGGCGTGGGCTCAGAACACGTCTACACAGGCTCTAGTTTGTCTAAAGATCCCAGCCTTGTACCGGAGCAAGGGAGGCCAGCGGCTGTGAGCGCGGGCCGGCTTCTCTAATCCAGGGACCCCCCCCCTGCCTCCCCGCACACGGAAGGATGACGGTCACCGTGTCGGGACCCTGCGGGACAAGCCAGCCTGGCTCTCCTCTCAGGGGTGAAGATGCTCCTCATGACCTGCGCTTGGATGTGATGTTTTGCACTCACTCAGCCTAAGTGACGTTCACCAAATACTCCATCGTCCTGCAGGCAGCTGAAAGAAACTTTGCTTCCTGTCCCGCCAGGGAGCTGGCGTCCTTCATCGGTCTCCTCTCCCACACGGTACGGGCCCCTTTGTGAGCTTCTCCTCCAGCGACTGCGGTGATTTGAGCCTCGGTGTTTCTTTTTTTTTTTTTAATGTTTTAAAAATTTATTTTTGAGAGACAGACACAGTGCGATCAGGGGAGGGTCAGAGAGAGGGGGAGACACAGAACCGGAAGCAGGCTCCAGGCTCTGAGCTAGCTGTCAGCACAGAGCCTGACGCGGGGCTCGAACCCACAGACCGTGAGGTCATGCCCTGAGCCGAAGTTGGAGGCTTAACCGACTGAGCCCCCCAGGTGCCCCTCGGTGTTTTAACTCCTGATAGAAGCAGGTATTTCTTCCACGTACAGAAGCCTGGAAATCGCCCACGACCCCTAAGGAGAGGCGGCCACGTGATTTCTAGACTCTATTTTCCTTCCCCCACCGCTGCACACGGAGGCTCATTTTCCTGGCTGTTAATCTAGCTCGTGGGACTCTGCTTCGGAAGCCAGCGACGCCAGCGAGGCCGTCATCTTGTGGAGGAGGGTGGGGGGATACTGGAAGGTGCTAGTTAATGCTTGCCTGTTCCAGACTCCCCGGGATTACCTTGCCCGTCAAAGCCCACACTCGCTGCGTAAGAAGTTAGGAACCCGGTTCCAGGGGTGACGCTAACGGCACGGGATAGCGACGGCAGCCTGTCTGTGTGTCGCCCACTTGCGTGTCTGCACGCGTGTGAGAGCAATCACGCAAAGGAGGCTCCCGAGCTGCGGACTTATAACCTTGACTTAGGATACATGACCTTCGCCGGCCGCGGCCGGGGCTCTCCTTGGGTCAAACGCCGTCCCTGGACCGGCAGCTGGAAATGCCTGTCCTTTGTCACCTTTGGACTTAGTGGCGCCCGGGATTGTGTTCCAGGAGAGAAAAGTGTCCATTGTCACTTGGAAAGTGTGGGGCTCAAAGGACAGTCTGACGTGGGTGGAGACAAATGGGCCTCACGCACATTCCTTCCCTTCCGGCTCTTCTAATTAGGGGGCAGGTGTCCCGGCCGGCCCCAGACAGTCTCCGTGTAAGCCGGGTGACTCAGAGGAATTCATGAGTCTCAGAAGTGACCTGGTTGGATGACAGGTTTTAGGATCGGCGGTTTGTAATTGTTGAGAAGAGGAAGACGAGGCCTCTCTGTAGAGACGGACGCCCTTGAGAGCCTGCTGGGGAAAAGGGCGTTCGGTTGAAGAAAGAAGCAGCTTTTCCAAACCCTCCCAAAGAGCTCTCCGTGATGCCCACCCTCCGAGGCTCCGAGCAGCCACGCCCCCCGGCTCGCCTGGCACGGGGGTGACCGAGCTGAGCCAGGAGGACCTGTTGGCCTTCTCAGTACGATCAGAAAATCCCATTATTCCTGCCGTCCGGTTGACCCCGCAGGTGCCCTCCAAGCCTCAGGCCTCCCGGTGGTTGGTTCAAGAGCACATCAGTTCCAGGCTGGTGCAGAAGCTCTCGGGCTTAGGGTCTCCTTCCCATGCTGGGTCCAATCACAGCCCATTCTGTTCCACGTAGGTCCTCACCTACAGAGACGGGACTAAGAGGGAGGGCCGGGCAGGGGTCTTCAGAGAGTCTCAAAGATCTGACACTGTCCCCACCCCCCCAACTTAACCTTTCGCTTCCAGCTCCACGGTAATGAAGGCAGACCTAACCCCTCAGCCCTAAGATGCTTCCTCCTGGAGGAGACAGCCAAGGCCAATACGGGGATGGCTTCTCCTGAGCCATCGCGGGGGATGGACCCACTCCGTGGAGAAGATTCCCTTCTGGGGCTTGAGCCGTGAAGCTACTCTATAATTCATCAGCTCTGTCTAGAAGCTGTAGAACACATCGATCACCATTAGGCTGTCAAAACATCCATTCAGCCGGCAAGAATAGCTTATTAGAGTTTTTAAAAATACCAGTCTTTTGCAAAGATGCTGGTCGGGTCTCTGCCTGCACCCACAAAAGTGTCTGCACACAGATTACTTCACTAGCGTGTCCCGTGAAGGAGAGAGAGAGAGGCCGGAACTCGTGGGGGAGGCGGTGCTCCACGGACCCAGAGGTCACCGTCCATGACACGAAAAGGATGCCTAACATGTAATTTTGTGACAGTGGAGTGGCAGCCCAAAGTCATGTCCAAAAACTCTGCCAGCCCCCACTCACATCCACAGTCCACGAAGGGCAGATTCTAGAGTCAGCGGCTCCAGCATCTTGCTTGGCACCTTCTTGGAGGAATGGGCGGGGTTTGTGGAAAAGTCTGTGGGATTCCAGGGCTGTGCCAACACGCTGTCACTGATAAAAATGTCTCTTCGAATTTCAAATCCAAAGCCCTAATCTTGTATGTTTGCGTTAGTTCTCAGACTTGTGAAGACAATGCGAAAACAGCAATCAAAATACTGGATTTCTGGGGCGCCTGGGTGGCTCAGTCGGTTAGGCGGCCGACTATGGCTCAGGTCATGATGTCACAGTTCGTGAGTTCAGGCCCCGTGTCGGGCTCTGTGTTGACAGCTCAGAGCCTGGAGCCTGCTTCCAATTCTGTGTGTGTCTCTCTCTCTCTGCCCCTCCCCTGTTCATGCTGTGTCTCTGTCTCTCAATAATAAATAAGTATAAAAAATTAAAAAGAAAACAAAATACTCGATTTCTTTTTTTTTAATGCTTATTTATTTATTGTGGAAGGGGAGGGGCGGAGAGAGGGAGAGAGAGAATCCCAAGCAGGCTCCACACTGATAGTGTGGAGCCTGATGTGGGGCTCGATCCCACGAACTGTGTGCTCATGACCTGAGCCGAAATAAAGAGTCAGACACTCAACGGGCTGGGCCACCCGGGGCCCTCAGAATCCCTGATTTGAATTTAACTTTGCCCCAAGAGCCAAGTCCATCGTGCTGTGGCCTGAGGACCTGCTGTTCCGAGAACCACACGCCTTGTTTCTTTCTGGAACTTTGAGCCTCTCCCTCCTGGAAGGGCTTTGGTCCCAGTATCTGCTCTAAGAAACCCTGCGCCGTCCCCCACAGCTCCGTCCCCCAGAGTAACACCCAGACGCTACGGTCAGAACTAATTCCTCATTCCCCTGGACTCGGGGTCAGGAGTATGGCTCACACAGCTATTCAAGGTCTCCTAAGACCCTGCCTTATGCGGGGGCACCCGATGGCTCAGCTCGGGTCATGATCTCACGGTTCGTGGGCTCGAGCCCCACGTCGGGCTCTGTGCTGGCGGCGCAGAGCCTGCTTTGGATTCTGTCTCCCTCTCTCTGTGCCCCTCCCCTGCTCATGCTCCCTCACTCTCAAAAATAAATCAAAATACTGCAAGAACTCCCCAGAATGGGCTCTTTTGCACCTTCACAGAAAAGTGAATTTTTGTAGGGTTTACAAAAGACATATGAGTCAAAACTCTCTCTTTTCATGTTCTTTACGGCACAATGAACCGACTTCAAAACAGGGTTGACAGAGGCGATGTTAAATATAAGTGTTCCTACTTTATTCTGCCAAGTACTCCCAGATCCTTGGAAAACATCTCCCACGACCTCTCCCAGTGCTGATTTTGTTCCTTTTTCATTTAGGAAACAGTGACTTGTTTTCTGAGTTTTGAAAAGCAGAACATGCTGCTTGGGTTGCAGCAACTCACAGGATAGTCAGAGCAAACAATGCCCCCTTCCTGGGAGGCGGGCCCCGAGCGAGGGCCCCTAGCCATTCCCACTCTCACCGTCACGCACGGTCTGATTCCCAAAAAGGGTCTGAAACAGGTGGGGGTCCTTGAGGAAAGCTCTCCAGCCCAAACAGCCGCCGAGGCCAAGGGCCTGGAGCCCTCGGCGGGTCACACGCCCACAGAAACACTCCGCCTCCCGGTCCTCATGCGAAAAACCCACATTTGCATTTAGCAGTCTGTTTGCAACGGACCGACGTCAGAACCAGGAAAGAGCTGGAAGGGGGTGGTTTTCTGGAGTCAGTGATTCAAGGCAAAACAAGAAAACAGATCCGAAAGTAGGACCTGAGACCTTTGTTCCAGCGGTTGGTGGCGGTGGGCTGCCCATGGGGACTGAGTGACTTGACGTTCGTGCCTGACTCCCGAACCAGGAGGCAGGGTGGCGGGAAAGGAGAGGCCGCTAGGACTTCCAGGATGATGGCATTTCTCACAGATATCCAGGGGGTCCACACCGTGTCGTGAGAACGGTCTCGCTTAGGGTGCCTGGGGGGCTCGGTCGGTTAGGCGTGTGACTTCAGCTCAGCTCACGATCTCACGGTTGGAGAGTTCAAGCCCCACTTTGCTTCGGGTGGGCCCTGCTTCTCTCTCTCTCTCCCTGCCCCCGCCTTCCGCCCCTTGTGGGATTCTCTTTCTCTCTTCCGTCCCTCACTTGCACCCTCTCTTTCTCAAAATAAATAAAATTAAATTAAATTTAAAAAATTTTTAAATAAAATAAAATTATAAAAAGGTCTCACGGAAGGCAGGGATGGCACGGACAGCGGGATCTCCTTCCGATCCTGGGACTATTCTAGGTCTGAGTTAGATAAGAGGTTGGGTTCGCAGCGGGTCTACGGCCTGAACCGGAATCTCACATTGAACTGTGTGGCTCACGGCAAGCACAGAGGCCTGGAGGATCTTGATTCTGACTTGCCGTGTGTCCCAAAGACAGCAGGACGCTGAGCCTGGCAGTATTTCAGGGAAAGAAGGCAGAGAGACAGCGACACCCCCCGCCCCCCGGCTGGTGTATCTTCTTCACTAGTTCATCTGCTCTACTGCTGCAGGTGCATTTTCGGGTGCATTCAGCCTGTGGCCCAGAAGGCACCCAAGAGCAGGGTGGGGGTGCGGCCGGCAGGGACTTCCCAACTCCTGGGTCCTGTGGTCAGAGGCCGGGACAGGAGGGCGGTGACGGGACAACCTTGCTGGGAAAAGGAACATCAGAGAATCATGATTCTTAGTTTCACATATTTAAAAACACTCCTGTGTGAGGCATCCTTTTATTTCAAAATTTAAACCTTAAAGTTTGATCAGAGTTTTAATCAGAAAAGCTGTTTTTCTGGCTAAGAGGATTGCTCTTGCGTGCCTGGAAACGCAAGAGTCTCCAAGGGCAGTGACAATGGGAGGTGCTCTGCTCAAGGCTCAAGTGCTTTTTAGTTCATCTCTCTTTTTTTTTTTTAATGTTTTTTATTTATTTTTGAGAGATAGAGACCGTGCGAGCAGGGTAGAGTCCGAGAGAGAGAGAGAGAGAGAGAGAGAAGGAGACACAGAATCGGAAGCAGGCTCCAGGCTGCAAGCTATCAGTACAGAGCCCGATGCGGGGCTTGAACCCACGGACTGTGAGATCATGACCTGAGCTGAAGTTGACGCTCCACCGACAGAGCCCCCCAGGTGCCCCTCAATTGCCCTTTTTGGTGCCTGGCTGCTTCCAACATTCGGTTAATGTTGAGAATGATGCCAAGGGCACAGATCCGCAGCCTGGTCCTCACACTTGGTTCCAGCCACTTAAAAGAGACCCTCTCCCGCCGAAATGGTTGTGCCCTGACGGTCCCAGGAGCCAGGCCGTGGCCTCTCCTGACCACTAAGGAGGCGTTTCCTCTCCCGGCACAGTCCGCTGGCATCTGATTCCTCCATCGGGCAGCTCACGGCCAAGAGCTTCGTGTTCCAAGACAGGAACCTTTCTCCTGTGTTCTTTGGAAGACAAAGAAAGTTTCTCAACGCAAACCAAGTAAACAAGCGGACGCCCCTCTCCTGGGGAACGTGACCGAAGTTGACAGCAGCGTGCTTTGCCTGCGGTTGGCCCCAATGATTGTGTCTGCCCAGAAAATTCAGGATTAGGAAGCACGGGGGAGGCCAGGGTGTCCAAGGAAAATGTTTGCGAGCTGACAAATGATGATAAAATATGACACCACTTTCAAAAAATGTGCATGGTAGGGTGTTCGCTTTTTAAAAATTTATTTATTTTTGACAGAGAGAGCTCTAGCCAGGAGAGGGAAAGAGAGAGGGAGAGAAATAGAAAGGGAGGGCGAGAGAGAGAGAGAGAGAGAGAGAGAGAGAATCCCAAGCAGGCTCCACACAGTCAGCACGGAGCCCGACTCAGGGCTCGAACCCTCGAACTGTGAGATCATGACCTCAGCCGAAGTCAGAAGCTTAACCCAGTGAGCCACCCAGGTGCCCCTACTTTGAATTATTTCTATTTTGTGAGTTTCAAAGCAGACAAATGAAACTCTTGTCATTGCCTGTCATGGGGGGGGGCGGTTCAGGCACGACTGGCGTTCCAACCCCGGCACTCGCTGGCCACGGGGCTCGGGCAGTGACCCCCTCCGGCCCCAGCACCTGATCTGCAGGGTGCAGGAATGAACAACGTGCCTCAGAAATCTGTTCAAAGGAGCAGTGAGTGAGGTGAAGGCGTGGAAGCAGGCGGGGCACCCAGGGCAGACGGGGTTGCTGGGTGGAGAAGCTGTTTTCTGCCCGCCCTCTCCCTCCCCCTGTGGGTGGACGGCTCGGTCGCAGAATGAAGGAGACCCCACGGCTGCCCCGGAATCTCGGGTCAGGGGAGCAGCTGGTTTTCTCCAGGACAGAAGGGCCCCCTTCACAGTGAATCACAGCCCCGCGGGGGATAAACCAGGGCTCCTGGCCATCGTGCTCGTGGGACCCGGGGGGCTGTGTAGACGCAGGCGGCACTCATGGAAGTCAGCACTGGGGTGAGGCCAGGCCACGGCGGGGGAGGTGGGGGACTGCAGGTCCCAGCCGGCTTCTTGCCCGCCTGAGGCCTGAGTGATTTCAACTTCCCCTTCCCCCGGAGGAGGGAAGTACAGGATTTCCTGGACTCCCAGTAAAGTGAGATACGAAGAAATCCAATGAACAGGGTCCAGAAGAAGAGGGTTTTTTGGAGCTGATTGATTTCCTGAACTCCCTTTATCTCCCTGAACACAGAGCTTCCAGAGCGCATTTGAGGGTCGCCAGGTGCCCTCCCCAGGCCGGGATCACAACCCGAGCAAGACAGACTCGGATCAGCACAGGAGCCATCCACACCCAGACAAGAAATCGGTGATGAGGGAGCAGGCGGCAGGCTGGGGGGCAGAGCAGCAGCTAGGACCCCCCCCCCCGCCCCGTGGGATCTGTGTGACATTCCTGGGACACTCCCGGCCACCCAAGAACAGAGGAACGGGGTCTAAGTGCTGGCCATGGCGAGTGGGAAACTGAGGCAGGCGAAACACTAAATTCCCTACTGTCCTTGAAACCAGCAGAGTGGCCTCCCTCTAGGACCCCAGCTGCCTCCACGGTGACACTTTCTGGGAACAAAAGGGAATCTTGGCTTCACATCGTCCCAACCCCGAGGATCCCGTGAATCTACTTCCTTTATCCCAACTGCCCCAGGGCGTGTGCTGCCGACCCGACTCCGAGCTTACGGCCCCCGATAGGCATCTGAAGGGTCTCATGACTCAGGTTTTATTAAACGGCAATAAACGGTGTTTTCCTAGCAACAGCGAGCCCCCCAAGTCCTGGAAACCTCGCTTCCACAATTCCTTGGAGGCGACTCTGTCCCTGCCGCCTCCCCCCTGAGGGTAGGTAACCAGTCACCTGTCAGGACCCCAGTGCAGCCCTTCCTGCCCGTGGGCCCTGTCCCTGTGCCTTAATGCACTCAGCTTTTGCACCAAAGACGTCCCAAGAGTTCTTTCTTGGCCGTTGGCCCCGGACCCCAAGAACCCCACCAACACCCCAAACCTTCTTCATCGGCATGGTCACAAAGCCATCACGTCTGCTCATTATCTTTCCTAGAAGTCTTGCTTTCCTGTAAGTGTCCTCCCCTGCTCTCCCCAGGAGCCCTGACTTCTAGCCTCCTTGAGACACCTTTTTCAGAGAACTGCCGAAATCTCTCTCGCTGCCAGCATGAGCACACATCTGCCTTTCTCTTGCTAAACCGTCTTTGTCACCGGAACCTGGTAAAGAGAAGCCGTTCAGGGACACTTGGGAAGGACGGCGAGGCCAACTCCCTCCAGGACCTTCGCGATGGGACGCATGGTGGGCGAGAGAGACGGGGCCCGACTCCCGCGACCACCACACCTGACACGGCAGCGCACCGATGGGCCTACGAGAAGGTCCAGGAGCCCTGGATAAAAGCTCTCTGCACAAAGGCAGAAGAAAACAGGGTTACTGAGTAAGCATTAGACCACAGCGCGAGGAGCGCCCCCACAGGGACCGCGAACACAGAAAGAAAACGTGCCCTTGGATGGGGCCAGGTGTCTGCGGCAGGGCGCTCCGTCCTCGTGCGGGTCTGCGGTTAATCCGGTGCTGGCGGAGTCTGGCCGTCCCCTCCCAGGACTCGGAGGCCGTTAGCCTCCTCACATTTCAAAGGGGAGGCTCCCTGGGTCCACATCCCTGAGCTGGGAGACACTGGGACGAAGGCAGCCACAAGCAGATGAACACACCTGGCTCAAGGGCAGGGACGGAGAGGTGGGGAGCATGGGGAGCAAGGGCGGGAGGCTCTTTCCTTGTTCCTGGACTGTTAAACAATGGCTTATTTTTACAGGGTTTCTGATCCCCTTTTGTTCTTATTGACATACAATTGACACAGAACACTGTGTTAGTTTCAGGTGTCAGCGCGATGATTCCGTGTTTGTACCCGTTGCAAAATGATCCGCACACCTGTCACCCTGCCCTCTTTTTCTTTTTTTTAATGTCTCTGTTATTTTTGAGAAAGACAGCATGAGCAGGGGAGGGTCAGAGAGAGAGGGAGACACAGACTGCAAAGACAGGCTCCAGGCTCTGAGCTGTCAGCACAGAGCCCGACGCGGGGCTCCAACCCACAAACCGTGAGATCATGACCTGAGCCGAAGCCAGATGCTCCACCACTGAGCCCCCAGGTGCCCCCTTCCTGCCCTTGTTTTCAACAGGGAGAAGGAAACCTCCAAGTTTTCAGCTGTATTCGCCCTTTCACACAGTGCAGGACTCCTGAAGCCACACTCAGGAACACCAGGAATGTCCTGGAATTCTTTCTTTGTTTCCAACTGCTTTTAATTGCCTGTGTTCTCGGAGACCAGGGAACAAGAACCACCACCGCCAGCTGGGCGTGGGGCCGCCCCTCTCTTCTTGAGGGTCCCAGACCTCGACGGCGGTGGGCCTGGCCTGCCGGAAATGACAGCACTACCTCTTGGGCTTCCGCACCGGGCTCACGCCTTCCCGTGGGAAGGAGAGTTCCCAAATGTGACACCGCTGGCATTGACTCGGTGAGACACACGCAGTCACCTCCTGGTAGGAAGGACGACAATTCCCAAAGCCACACACGTAGTTCCTAGGCCGGGAAGACGAGGCGGACTTTGTGTGCACCGCCTGATGGCTGCCAGGGCCAGTTGGTGGACCAGGCCCGTCTACATACATTGTGTTTTTAACAGATTGTGATGGACTCTGCAAACTTATACACGGAGGTCAAATCTTGGGGTTTGCTCCAGGACCCGGCAGGAGACCTTGAACAAGCTGCTGAACTGGAGTGTCCGCTGGGCTCCGTGTCTAGCTACCACTGTTACCGAGAGCCAGCCATCGGGCGTGGGGCGCCCCAGAAAGCACCGGGCTGTGTCGGCTGCCTGAGCCGCAATACTAAGCACCTCCCCTGGAAGGAAACTCCAGTCTGCAGGCACGTGTCCTGTGGGCCCAGCCTCTGCTCCGAGAACGTGTTGGTGAGTCAAAACGGCTGTGAAGGGCAGAACGGACCCCTACATATGCGTCTTTGTCATATTATCATAAATCGGTTACTTTTAAGAAACCACAGTCACAAAAGCTCCGAAGGTGGAGAAGAAAGGTACGAGGCATTTCCTTCTAAGAGAAATCTCCACGCATGCAGGTGTCTCCAGAGATCTCTAGAAGCTCCTCGGTGGAGAGGGTGTGGACTTAGACCCACACCACAGCCTCACCTTGTTCGTGGTGCTTTTCCTGGCCCCTCCCATGACTAATGCCCCACCCCCATGTCTCCTATGTCTTTAGCTGGAGGTGGTATTTAAACCCACTTGGGGGAGTGACTCCATCTTTCCTGCCATCTTCATAGAAGGTAGGCATTTCATCATTAAACTCCTGTTTTCCTCCTGGTAGTCGGCCTCGTGCCGGTTACCAGCCCAGCCGAAGAATAGTAAAGGGCAAAAGGAAACTTCTTCCGCCCCTGCAGCTTCCCGGGGTGACCTCAGCTTCACACCTTCTCTGGTCTCCTCGCCCCTCCCTGCGCCCCTGCTCTCACAATGGAAGTTTCCTTCTTGGTAAACCCTTCTGGGGCAGAGCCGCTGTCAGAGAACCCCCCCCTGGCGGGAAGCACCCCCACAGCCCCCTTAACAAGGCAGTCTCTGCTTCCCAAGTCGGGGTCTCTTTTTCGACACGGGGCAGCAGAACGGCAGAGGCCTCCGTGGGGAGACCGCGGACTCGAGTCGGGAGGCACAGGCTTCAGGTCCCAGGGGCGCCGCTGGCTGTGACCTGCCGCGCGGGGTCGGTTTGCACTTGCCCTTCCCTGTCCATTCCCGGCCCCCGGCTCCTCGTGGCTCAGCTTTCCCCGCAGACACCAGTGGGGAACCTTCCCTCTCCTCCAAGCCACGCGGGGCCCCAGCCGCACCGAGCAGAGCAGGAACCTTCTTCCCCGAAGGCAACCTCGTTGTGTGTTCTACGTGGTGGTGTTTTTTTGTGGGGGCAGGGGTGGTCTTCCCTCAGCTAGAAAGTCTGTCCCCGGGCTGTGGTGCCCCTGTGTCCCCGGGGCCCAGCACAGTGCCCGCATGTCGCCCACATGTGTGAATGAGGAAGTGGACACTAACCCGTGACCCCGGCAGTCACCAGGGTGGCCTCGCTGAGCCCTCTCCCCCCACACGAAATGAGAAGTTCGAGGAGGTAACATTGGCAAATTACTTGGAACCGACCAGACCTGTAAGAACTTTTGCTTCCTATTCTCTCCATTATAGACTATTTCCTTTTCTCTCAAATTCTGGAAAGCGTTCAAATTACCCTCAGAAGGATTAATGAGGGTAAGGTTGGGACAAACATTCTTTGTCAGGCTCCCGAACCTTCTGGCAGCCCGGTCCGGGCACGTCCTTGTCAAGACCAGTGTTGGCAGGAACCCTGCTGAGTCAGTCTCTCAGACCCGCCCTCGCTCCCCAGATACCTGACCGGGGCCCTTGTCCTCCGGCGGCCCCCAGGGAGGCCTGACCCACCCCAGGCCTGCCTCCAGCCAGAATCATCCCGCTGGGTCGGGTCGGATCGGGTCGGATCGCCCGGAAGCCCCTGCCCCACTCCCGCCCCCGCGCCGCGGACCCCCACGGTCCCCCCTGCATCTGGGATCGGGCCCCATTCTATATTGATGTCTCTTTTTTTACCACTTCAATCCAGTGCTGACTTCTGACAGCTGGGAGGGTTCTTATATTTCAGGTGACCTTTGTCTCCCTAGGCAAACAGCAAGGAGATGGTTATCGCCGTCGCCGTGGCTCTGTGTACGAGGCCTCACAGAACTCAGCATAGATGAGGGGGGTCAGGGTCAGGTCCCAGGCCCGGTGCACAGGCTGTAAGTCATTTCCACCACGTGCTGTGCTGGGAACGTCGCCCGAATTCAGGAACCTGGCTCGTGGGGTGTATAGACGCTGCTGGTAATCACAACTGGGCCCGAGCCACACAAAGTAAACGCAGCCCCAAATGCCCTCTATCCCTCCTCCGGGGGCTGGTGAGAAATGCAGAGTCCCAGGCCCCACCCCAGCCCTGCGGCACCGGAATCTGCCATTTGGCAAATCCCTGGGGCCGGGGGTCGGGGGGGTTGTGCCCAGGTTGTTTGTTGAACTGGGCGACACTTTGGTTCTTAGAACCAGAACGCAGCAAGAGACGTCGCTGAGCGAGCCAGACGTGATGTCCAGGGCAAAGAGAGGGCATAAAAAACTGGTCTAGGGGCACCCAGAGCGTGCAGCTGTTCATCTTGGGGTCGTGAGTTCGAGTCTCACTTGGGTGTAGAGATTACTTAACATGACTTGGGACAGAGCCTTCTTCTGAATAAAGTCTGTTTTTACCACTTTAATCCAGCTCTGACTTTTGACAGCTGATAAAATTCATAGCCTCCCTCTGGGAGGATTGGCCTCCCTGATAGCATTTGTAAGGAATTTCTTAGGAAACCAGTTACCTACCTGCCCAGATGACTGTGAGGACCTTTAGCTGGGACTCTTTGGGATTTACTCTAACAATAATCCAACCTTCCTACTTCCCTGTAAACTACAAAATTCCAAACTGCGAATGAGCCTGTGGATTGGCCTTGTGGGGCCTCTCCCCTGGCACGCACGCAAGACTGTAACAAAACTGTAACAACATTCCGTAGCTGAGCGGGTCTGAAAAGTCCTTCACACATGGAGGCACCAGATGGCCGGGGCGGGTTGCGTAAGGCGGTCGACCTTGCGCAAGGACAGGCAGGGAGGCTGGGGGGCACACGGGGGGGGGGGGAGAGTGGGCCGCTGAGAAAAGCTCAGCCAAGGAAACAGCCAGACAACAACTCAGGGGAAACAAGAAGGAAGTGAAGGGGGTCTGGCCAGGCGAGGCCAGGAGGCGGGGGACGTTGTGGCCATGACAACGCTGACCGCGAGCTGGACAGAAATCACACAGGATGACTGTGCTGGGGGATGGGGGACGGGAGGGGGAGCGGAGGGGGCCCGAACCCGCCAGGAAGGAAGTCAGCAGGCCAAGG
The DNA here is from genome assembly GCF_006229205.1 of Suricata suricatta. Taxonomy (NCBI): domain Eukaryota; kingdom Metazoa; phylum Chordata; class Mammalia; order Carnivora; family Herpestidae; genus Suricata; species Suricata suricatta. Next base: position 54,388,023 of record NC_043716.1, on the reverse strand, counting down.
CCAAAGATGACGAGTCAAAAGGAGCAGCACACGCATGTCACTCAGAAACAGGAGACCGGCAGGCCTGACGGACAGAGCCGCATGACATGGTTGGCGAGGCCCCTGGGAAGCCCAGCGCCAGGAGCCGCTATTCGGCACCGGCCTTAGACCTCTGCGCTTCAAAACCTGTGTATTGTTTCTTTTTAAATTGTTAATAGTTTATTTATTTTTGAGACAGAGACAGAGCATGAGTGGGGGAGGGGCAGAGAGAGAGGGAGACACAGAATCGGAAGCAGGCTCCAGGCTCTGAGCTGTCAGCACAGAGCCTGATGCGGGGCTCAAACCCATGAGCCATGAGATCGTGAACTGAGCTGAAGTCGGACGCTTAACCGACTGAGCCCCCCAGGCGCCCCTAAAGCCTGTGTGTTGTTACCTTCGGGGAAAAAAAAAAGACGAGCACCCAGCTTACATGAATCTACAATGACCGGACGGAGCAGGAACACCTTTGTTGTACTTTGGCTCCTTAATATCTCCCGTCTCCTCCCTTAACTTTCAAGGGGTGCAGCGATTTGGAACACAGAAGGCACGTGAGTGGAGGGGATTTACGGGAGCCTCACCCACAGCTCACCGTTGGCCACAGGACAACCGAGGAGGACTTCCAAAGGGGCGCGTCTGCCGGAAGTTGGGCTTATGAGTGAGAGAACATTCAGAACTCTGCCTAAAATTACACTTCGAGATCGCAGCTCTTTCCCCCCGATTCTACAGCGCTTTCCCAGCGGACGAAATCAGGGACCCAGACCTCACCTGCCCTGGTCCGTACCCTTCAACGGCCAAGTACGAGCAGCGTTCTCTCGCGAGATGCTGCCAAACCCTCAACGCAGCCTGGCGCCTGAAATCCTGGTGTGCGTTGCACTGGGGTCCTGATCAAAGAAAATCTGTCACACCGAGCAGGACCACCTGCTGTCACCGAGAGTGAACCCGGATGGAAAGCTGCATTAGGACACCCCCTTCCCAAGCACCGTGTGGCGGGGCGCCTGGGTTTGGCTCAGCTCGTCCACATGATCAACACCTCCCAGGAACTGTGTGCAACTGGGACACCCTGCAAGATTCCCAACATGGAGCCCAACCATGCGGACTAACCTTCTGCAGAACATTCTGGTGAAAAGAGGACCTGGCTGCATTAAAAACCTAAAACTACCAAGTTACTAAGGAGCGCGGGATGGTGCGGGACTGCACCCTCTAGTGGCCAGAGAGGGAAGTTCAACACCGTGACTTGGGATAATTATCTTCTAGGTCTATTTTCATTCCGTTTCCTGCCACAGGCCTTTTGTGTTCCAAGGCGATTTTTAACATTAAAACAATTAGTTCTCACGGACCATGTGTTTCACGATCTACTGCTGCGCTGAGAAGTCCTGGCTCTTTGAAAGTCTGGACTCCTGCCTCTACTCAAGCCTGACTTCACACAATCCCGAGGAAGGAAACCCGGAGATGACGAAGCCCAGGGGCATCCTCCCGCGGCCAATTCTAAGTATGCGTTCTTTGGGGGCAGGCACCATTGCCGCGTCTAGGCCGGCCGGAAGGACTCCACCAAGGAGTTGCGACCAAATGCGTGGGAGACAGCGGGGGGCGGTCCCAGGGCTGGCCTCGGCCAGCAGAACATTCTCCGGGGTCTCCTCTCGTGGGCTCCGGCCTCCCTCCCTCGCCGACGGCGCGGGCACGCTACGTTAGTGCGCCAGCTGGCGGAGACCGTGGTCCCCAGGCGCAGCCCCGGAGGCGGAGGCGGGGGTGCAGGTTCAATGTCAGGCAGGCCCATGAGGGCAGCACTTCAGACTGAGACAAGCAGGCCTCCTGAGGTCGCGGGGCCGCCAGGGAGGACCCCATGAGCCCAGCCCACCCCACCCTGCAGCAGCGCATCCCCTCCCCTGCTCTGGGAAGGCTCGTCCAGCCCACGACGTCTCAGACTGAGCCGCGTGGACCCACCGGGGACGACACCCCAGCACCCTCCTCTGCCAACATCTGTGTCAAATGGGAACGAAAGAAGGCCCGGAACGTCACAGGTGACCGCCGATACGAGGCGCTTCCGTTTCAGCCTTTCCCGCTCTGGAACACCACGTTCCTGCTCAGAGGGGCCCAGAATGATCTGACGCCTGGACAAACCTACCGAAGCAAAGGCCCACAGCCACTCTGATCAGGTGACCAGAGAAACACCGCAGAACAAAGCAGGACGTGGGGGTCGAAACCGCGGATTATTCCAGAAATACGGACACGTGCCGTGTCCCCAGTACACACGCCTGAACACGATGTCGGTCTGGGCAACTGATACTTCCTCTCACTGAAGGCGCGCATGTGGAGGGCAGTGGACCACACAGAGCCTATTAGTGCCCCAAACGAGGCACGAACAGGGTTAGAGAGCCCAGAGCCTGTGGCAAACCCACCTCGGCCCCCACGCTTGGCAGCAGGCAGGACCTTCGTGTCGCCAACAGCACCTTGCTGCCCAGGGCCCGCCCGCAAGCAGCAGCTGAAACACCGGGAAGGCTCCGAAAGCCCGAGAACGTGGATCAATCAGCTGAGGCATCTCAAGGGCTCCTGAGCTGCTCAGACTCCACCCAGACACCCCTGTCATCAGTGTCCCCAGTTTACTAAGTGACAGGGAAGTGGCCTGGCTGAGGTCACAGCACGGACCAGGGCGCAGCCGGGATGGGGAGCTTTCTGGGCCCTTTGGTGCCAAGGCACTTCCGGGGCCGTCTGAACGGACATTTCCCTTGGTGGCCCCCTCCCCCAGGAATCTGTAGTCTCGGACCGTCGATCCGTTATAAAGCCCACAGAGTTCTGAAGTCCCATCCCTGGCTTCGCCAGGCACTCGCGGCCAGACCCCGTTGACGGGATGGGGGTGGTGGTGAAAGGATGTCAAGAAACCCACCAAGTATGGGAGTCCCTGGGGGGCTCAGTCAGTTAAGCGTCTGACTCTTAATTTCCACTCAAGTCATGATCTCACGGTTCGTGGGTTCCAGCCCCGCGTCAGGCTCTGTGCTGACAGCTCAGAGCCTGGAGCTGCTTCCGATTCTGTGTCTCCCTCTCTCTCTGCCCCTCCCCCATTCACGGTTTCTCTCACAATAAATAAACTTTAAAAAACGAAGGACACGTTGTACAGAGGTTTACCCTACGGGCACAACCATCACTAACATGACGGCAGTTATGGAAATCACAGGCAGGCTGGGTTTCCCTGTGCTCCCATCATCGATAGGTGGCGAGAGTCAGAGACAGGACAGTCTCGGAGAGATGGGGCTAGGGACACTGCTGAGGGAGCAGGGACCAGCGCCGAGGTCAGCCATCTTTGGGAAATTCTACCCCGAGTGAAGTCTGAACAAGGTGACCACCACCTTGAACTACACCAGCCACTCAGATCACGAGAGACAACGGTCATCTCCCTCCGCGTGTCCCCAGCGCGCCCACGTCCTACGGAGACCCGTGGGCGGCTCCCTGCGCCACTCTCCAGTTGGGAACACCGCTGCCAACGTCGACGTCATCTCAGAAGCAGAAGCGACACTTCCACGCGCAACGTCACTGGGAACAAAAACCATCAAGTGCATGAAATGCTCCTCGGGGGCTAACCCCATTTATTTAGGTTCATAGAAAACGGGGTCATGAACAGGAACAGGGTCAGCGTGCCAAAGTTACACGGTTGAGTAAAGGAAACCCAAGAAATCGGGAAAGTTCTAAGCCCCAACAACTGTTACTTCAGGCACACGGCACGAGGCAGAAGGAACCCAGCACAGGTCCATCCTGCACACAGACCTTCCGGTAAACTCACCTGCAGAGAAAGGAGACGTCATCAGTTTTTACTCTACCTCAGCCAAGTCTATGAGCGCCATGACATCCCTCCCCAATCGGATAACTGCACCCAGAACACGAGGTGGGCGGCGCCCTGCAGTGACGGGGCTTCTATCAGCCCCCCTCCTTCCAAGTCTGCAGGACGGAGCCCGAGGGCTCATCGCCTTCTGTCTGGAGGCGCCCACGGTGATTTCCTAAGCCAGCTCCCTCCGGGCTGTCATCCGCACCCGCCCGGGGCCATCCTCACACACCCGCCTGCACGGGAGCCACGGGAGCCACGGCGGCCTGAGCTCTGGCAGAGCCCCTCAGCCCACTCCCACCCACGCGGCCCCCCAGTCGTTTCCCCACTTCCGGCCACGTGGCCCCCCAGTCGTTTCCCCACTTCCGGCCACTTGCCCCCCCCCCACGTCTTTTCCCCACTTCCGGCCACTTGGCCCCCCAGTCGTTTCCGCACTTCCGGCCACTTGCCCCCCAGTCTTTCCCCCACTTCCGGCCACTTGCCCCCCCCCATCTTTTCGGCACTTCCGGCCACTTGGCCCCCCAGTCTTTCCCCCACTTCCGGCCACTTGGCCCCCCAGTCTTTCCACCACTTCCGGCCACTTGGCCCCCCAGTCTGGCCCCGACTCACGAGCTGCCCGTATGCTCAAGCATTTTCATGCTTCCCGCCTTCTGCCTCTTGGGAATGTCCCTTCCTGTTGCTCCACAGCGCCCAGGACATTGACCCTCTGGATGCCAAGCCCCTGAACACCCAGGACCACTTTTCCTCACACCCCTCCGAGGCACAGACGTCCCTGCAGGCATTTCTCCATCTGTGTGCGCACAGCGGACCAGCCAGCGGAAGGAGGGGCAGGGGGACCTCCGGCCAAGGGCCTAAAGGCACAAGTTCCCCCAGCAGGCACTGCGGCGTGAGCTCCTCGGGAGACGATGGGGGCAGGGTGCTCAAAGAGCAGGACCCCTCCCAGCCTTGACCCAGGACGGGATGAGGTGCAGGAGGAGCTAGAGGGCATGCATGTGGCACGATCCCAACAAAGGTGCCCCGGCGCCCTCCAAAACACGCCACGTGGGTGCCTGACATGGTGCCACTAGCTACATATGACAGCTTACACTGAAAGTAACAGGAAACACCTAGTTCCTCAGCAGCACCGGTCACACCGCCAAGTTCCCAGTAGCCACCTGCGGCCCGGGGCTGCTCACCTGGACCAGGCAGGCACAGACCATTTCCCTCACCGCAGAATGTTCCATTGAACGGAGCGTTCTCTTGAAATTACAGATTTTAGCACCTCACGCTCTTGTTTAAAACCCATGACCCCCCCCCCCCCACACACACATTCTTGGTTAAGATGGAAACGCTCACATGAGCCACAGGCCCTGTGTGGTGTGGCCCCTCCCCGCCCTTCCAGCTTCACTCCAACCATTCTCCTTGCTTTTGGGGTTACAACAGCCTTCTTTCAGCTCCTCCACTGGCCACATTTGCCAGGCCACCGGGCCTTTGCACAGGCTGCGCCCTGGCCTTCCACGGAACCCCCCCCACATCCTCCAGCGTCCAGCTCCAGGATCCCATCCTGAGGAAAGCCTCCGTCACGTTCCCTGTGATCCGCCTGCAAACAGGACTGTGGGTTCCTCCTTCAGAGCACTGGCCTCAGCCTGAATTACACCCTCTTTTGTGCAATCATTTAATTTCTGCTCCCCGACGGGGCTCTAGCTCCCTGGGAGCAAGGGGCTGGACCCTAACGTTTAGCGCGGAGCCTGGCCAAAATTACCAGTATTTATGAAGTCTCTAAACGCTGTTTACAGAGGTCTGGACCCCCGTTCCCGGATACTAACTGTAAGGGTTTTCTTCCTTCAGCGCGCGTCCTGTTTGCAGTATCATACATGATCATCAAACTGCTGCTAGAATGTTCACACCTGTTACTGCAAATTCAAACCCCGGGAAATACTGCTCCCGGGAATTTACTGTAGGTCAGGGTCGGGCTGCCTGGTACAAGGCTGCACCCGCACCGGGCAGGTTCAGCAACACAGGAGCCTGTCCCCAGACCATCGGCCCTAAGACACTTCGTCCCCGTGCCCGACGTACCTGGATCCTCCAGAGGGAGGCGCTCAGTGCTCTCACCGACGTGGAGAAAGCGGCCGATCGGTGCCTGCCTGCATCGAATCGCCGGGGGGCCAGAAAGTTCCGGTTTTCCGAGGAGACCCTGGGGAAAGAGTAACACAAGGTGCTCTAGGCTCACCCGCCATCTACATGCTCCCCAGAACCCGCCCGCCCCGCCCCGGCTCCGAGCCCGCGTCCGGCCCGAGCCCCCTCGGCCTCCCCGTCCCTGGCCTGCGGGGAGCGCCCCCCGAGGCCCGCAACCCCGGGAGTCTGCATCACCCCCACCCCCCACCGGCGATTAGCCGGGAGCGAGGCGTGGGGGCCACGGGGTCCTGTCCTCCCAACACGAGGAAGCACGCCCCGCCCCTAGCTGCCCGCCCTCCGCGCCGAAGCCGCGGGACGCACGGACTTCCGGCCGGAACTGACGCATTACCATAGAGGTGGCAGCCAGAGGGTCGCCCTGGGCTTTGAAACTCGGTCCTCCATGGCCGTCTTAAAGGGGCCGAAGCCAGGGATGCGCGTTAGCGGGGATGTGCGCCTGCGTGGGGGCGCAGGTGGGGGAGAGCCCTAGGGCGGGGAAGCGGAAGGGACTCGTGTTTTCGCGGCTCATCCAAGCTATAGCATGTATCAGCTCTTCATTCTTGTGTATGGCTAAATAACATTCCACTCTAATAGGCAGGAATTTTTTTTTAATGTTTATTTTTGAGCAGCAGGGGAGGGGCAGAGAGAGAGGGGGGACAGAGGATCTGAAGCAGGCCAGGCACTGACAGCAGGGAGCCCCATGCGGGGCTAGAACTTACAAACGGAGAGATCATGACCTGAGCCCAAGTAGGCAGTTCAGCCCACTGAGCCACCAAGCGCCCCAATCAACAGGCAGAGCTTTTAGGGTTCTGTCCACACCAAGAGGAGTGCGGGAGGCCAAATGCCCCCACTTGGGGCCAATGGTGACTTGCTCGAGCTCCATAAAGGCCCACCCTGCCTGCCCTCTGCTTGCTTTCTGGTCTCTCCAGTGGAGATGGGCAGAGCAGCCAGCACAGGGACTGGCCGTCCCCTGAATCTCCTGGGCAGAGCTGGGGCCTTGCCCCCGCCCCCCACCCCAGGCTGCTCCACCCGCAGTGCTCAGTGGCCGCCTTCTTAACGCAGAGCCCCCTCTGACTGCCAGACGGCTGCAGACGGCTCACCCTGAACCGTCTCACATTCAGGGGAAGCCCCAGCCTCCAGGATTCCCGGGCCTGTTCTCTCCCCTCTGGGTTCCCACTGATGACGTTTTGGGGTGTTGGGGGTGGTTCGTGGAGGTTCGGAGCTGACCGCTAAGAAAGAATTCTTGACGACGCCTTTGGTGCATAAAGCAAGGGACAAGACCCTTGGGCAGGAAGAGCTGCACTGGGCTCCTTAGGTTATACACCCTCAGGCTGGGAGGGGGTCAGGGGTAGAGGAGTTCTTTAAGGAATTTTGGAAGCAAGGTTTCCGGGACCTTGAGGGGCTCACTGTTGCTAGGAAAATGCCATTTATTACAATTTAATAAAACCTCAAGCATGAGACTGAGTCATATGTACATCCAGATACATTAGGTGTATATTGGGGACCATAAGCTTGGAGGATGATTGTCAGCCCACATCTTGGGGCAGCTGAGATAAAGGGAGAGGGCTTACAAGATCCTCGAGGTCGGGACGATGTGAAGCCAAGCTTCCCTTTTGCCCCCAGCAAAGCGTCACCGCCGAGGCAG
>NC_043716.1:54373998-54380298 GCF_006229205.1 Suricata suricatta | reverse complement strand
GGGGGGGGGGGGGGGGGGGCGCTAGCTGGTGCTCTGCCCCCCAGCCTGCCTCCTGCTCGCTCATCACCCGCTACCGTGCTCTGCCCGGCTTCCGGCCCGGCCTCTTCGCTCAGGACCCCCAAGTAACATCCTGAAAGAGTGTGGGTTTTGCAGGTACATGCGACAGAAAGCCAACCCAGCTGACACTAGAAAGCAGACTCACCCGTTTGTGGAACTGATGCGTCCAGGGGCAGAAGAGCTGCGGGGGCTCAAAAGCCCCATCACGGGATGGGGTCAGGCCTCTGGACCTCTGGCTGCCCTCCCTCCTTTCCTCTCCAGGTGGTGGAGGGAGGGTGGGGGTGAGGCGGGGCACAGAGCCGACAGTTCCTGCACATGTGAGGTGGAGGGACAGTGGTATAGTGTCTGGGATGCAAAGGACAGTTCAAGCTCTAGTTCCTGGACCCTGTGCACGTCACCTCCCAGTGCAGAGGGACTTCGCGGAGGTGATGAAGTTAGGAGGCCTGGGTTAGGGAGACGGCCCTGGACTCTCCAGGTGGGCCCACAAGGGTCCTCATGAGCGCGAAGCAGGAGAGTCTGGAGATGTGACAAGAGAATGTGCTGCACTTGAACGTGGGGGGAGGTGGCTGTGAACTTGGAATGCAATGACCTCTAGAATCTGGAAAGAGCAAGGAAAGCCACCCCCCGCCCCTTCCCCGGAGCCTCCAGAAAGAACCAGCCCTTGGGTGCCTGGGGCGCTCAGTCAGTTAAGCGGCCAACTTCAGCTCAGGTCACAATCTCACAGTTCGTGGGTTCGAGCCCTGCATCAGGCTCTGTGCTGACACCTCAGAGCCTGGAGCCTGCTTCGGATTCTGTCTCCCTCTCTCTCTGACCCTCCTCTGCTCACACACTGTGTCTCTCTCTCCCAAGAATAAATAAAATAAAATAAACAATTTTAAAAGAACCAGACTCGCTGATGATGTTTTTGGGGTGATGGCAGGGGGTGGGATGAGTTTGTGGGGTCTGGAGCCAACGGCCAAGAAAGAATTCTTGAGACGACTTTGGTGCAAAAAGGTGATTTTATTAAAGCAACAGGGACAGGGCCCGGGGGCAGAAAGAGCTGCCCCGGGACCAAGAGGAGAGACTGGTTATATACTATGGATTCAGGGGAGGTAACGTCCAGGGGAAGTTTCCAGTGAGATTTCATAAGCTAAAGAAGACCCACAGGACACTGGAGGCCTAGCTGTTGTCAAGCTAAGGTTGTTCTTCCCTCTAGCAAAGCATTAGCTGTAAGACCTCGGGGAGTTTTTGGAGAAACGTACTGCTCTGCCCGCCTCAAGTGTTTGCCATGGGCTGCAGGTTATAAGGACATTTAAGTGTATCTGCCATTTCCTTCTGCCTTTGCTTCCCCCATCACGGCCACCTTGACTTATCTGTCACATTTGGCCACTGGGGAGTTTAGAAAGTACAGCCTTTCAGTGGGGTACTCCTGCTGCCCAAGGGACAGGGGCTCCTGGGAGGTGACTCTGGTCCCCACTTCCAGTGCCCTGCACGGGGGTTGGAGGCTCGGGAGTGAAAGGGACAGGCGACAGCTGATGCCCGGAAGCAGCTGATGTGCTGCTCTGTGTCTTTCTTTTCAAAAATGTGCCCTCTGAACCCCCTGAACGCAGAGCACAGTGACACCTGGAGCGGGAGCGCCAGGGATTGGCAGGGATTAACTGATGTGCGGACCTGCTACTTTCGTGGGGCGACCTCATCATCCATCAGGAGTCCCAGCAGAGAGGGGGAAGCAATGCCCGGGTTTGGAGAGACGCCCAGTGGTTAGTGGAGGCATTCCGGCTCATCCCCTTCGGTCCAGGGGCTCAGAGCGACCCAGGAGGACCCGGCTAAGCCCCGTCACCACTCTGGGTAACTCCGGATGTCCTCGCCCCGAAGCCAAGGGGCTGGGGCAAGCCCGGGGCTCAGCAGACAAGGACTGTGTTCAGTACCCACCTTCGGAGACTTCCTACTGGGGCCCAGCGGGTCCTGGGGTACTGTGCACCTGTGAACCTGACACCCCAGCACACCCCCGCTCTGGGGAGGTGGGCGTCCTGTCCTGGCTTTGCAGGACTGGGCCCCCCCCCGCCCCCGTCCACACTGCTTCCCCTCTTTCTCGTCTGTGTCGGGGAGGGGAGCCCGTGCAGCGTGCCGGGGGGCTAAGCGCGGCGCCTCATCGCCACCACAGCCACACGAAGCAGGTGTGGTCATCCTCATTGTGCGGGTGAAGCACTGGGGCCCAGGGCTCAGGGGCACCGAGCTGGCAGGCGGTGGAGCCAGAATCTGAACCCAGAGTGGATGCTCTCAACACTGCACGACACCCCAGATCCAAAGCACCCCCCAAGCAGGGCTGCCGGATTTAGCAAAGCAAAACAAACAGGTTGCACACTTAAGTAAGAATGTCAGACAAACAACAAATAATATCTTTAATGGGGGAAAATTTTTTTATGTTTATTTTTCAGAGAGAGACCGACAGAGCACAAGTGGAGGAGGGGCAGAGAGAGAGAGGGAGACACAGAATCCAAAGCAGGCTCCAGGCTCCCAGCTGTCTGCTCAGAGCCTGATGTGGGGCTTGAACTCACAAACCATGAGATCATGACCTGAGCCGAAATCAGACACTTAACCGACCGAGCCACCCAGGTGCCCCAACAAATAATTTTAAGTGTAAGTAAATAACACACAGGACAACAGAGAAGACCTTGTTTTTTTTAGCCCCTGCACAACAGACCACTGCTTTCCTTTGTAAGGCCGGGGAGGCCCAGAGATAGTCCGCACCATCGAAAATGCTCCTGCCTGGGGCTGGAATGAGGCTCCCTCCCACGGACACACTCGTCTCAGGATGTACTAAGGTGTGTGATTGTTTAACTGGCATCAGCTTACATTTGACATCCACGAATGAAATTCAGCAAGGAGGCCCCCATGAGCCCACCAAGCGCTCCTCCTGGGAACTCCTGGTGTCCCCTTGCCCAGGGGAGAGAGGGTCTGTTTCCAAACCCCGAGGAGGGGCAGCCCGGCTGTACCTCGTGCACCCCCAGCGAGAGAGCGTGGCCCCCCTGCCCAGGCAGGAGAGGCCGTGTGACAGAGCGTGCAAAAGTCTGTGCGCCGAGCTGACCCCAGCTCCCCCAAACCCCAGGGCTGACAGGAGTATCTGGAGCGATGTGGTAGGCTAGCTACTGATTGTTTTTATTTTATTATTATTGTATTTTTTAAACATTTATTTATTTTTGAAAGACAGAGACAGAGCACAAGTGGGAGAGGGGAAGAGATAGGGAGACACAGAATCTGAAGCAGCTCCAGGCTCCCAGCTGTCAGCACAGAGCCTGATGCAGGGCTCGAACCCACAAACGGTGAGATCATGACCTGAGCTGAAGTTGGATGCTTAACTGACTGAGCCACTCAGGTGCCCGATACTGATTGTTTTTAATGTTTATTTATTTATTTTGAGAGAGAGAGAGAGTGAGCAGGGGAGGGGCAGAGAGAGGGAGAGACAGAATCTCAAGCAGGCTCTGCACCGTCAGCACACAGCCTGAGGCGGGGCTTGAACCCATGAATCGTGAGATCATGACCTGAGCGAAACCAAGAGCTGAATACTTAACAGATGGACCAACCCAGGCGCCCCACTAGTGAAATGAACTTCCGTAATATATCTTACTTAACCCAGTATATTCAAAACATTAGCATTTACCTATGTTATCATACGGAATTTACTAGTGAGAGATTTTGCTTTTCATTTTTTTAACCTAGTCTTTGAAATCCACAGGGCGCCTGGGTGGCTCAGTCGGCTGGGTGTCCGACTTCAGCTCAGGTCATGATCTCACATTCGTGGGTTCGGGCCCCGCATCAGGCTCTGTGCTGACAGCTCAGAGCCTGGAGCCTGCTTCAGATTCTGTGTCTCCCTCTCTCTCTGACCCTCCCCTGCTGGCGCTGTCTCTCACATAATAAATAAAAGATATTTTAAAAAATTTTAATGAAATCCAATGTGTATTTTCAACTTACGGCTTGCCTCGGTTTGCACAAGCCCTGTCCCGAGTGCCCGGGGGTCAGGTGGGGCTTGTGGTTGCCTGGAGTGCACACCTGGCACCCGGAGGCTGGCCAAGCCCGGTGCCCCGACTCTTCGGGGTACCCAGGGAGGGAGGGAGGGTAACACCACCCCCATGGCTGCCTAGGTGCCTGGCTTGGGGATCATCGCTTTTCTGTGCGTAGTGTCATTTCACCTTCAGAGAAACCTTAGAAACTCAGCATTATCATTGGTATTATTTCGGAGGCCCCGACTTGCCTGAGGTCATTCAAAATTCCCTGGTCACCAGCTCCCACCAGCTCACCGCCCCCGTGGTCTGCCAGGATCTGTGATGTCCTCAAGGTCATCCTCGGGGCTGCCTTCCAAGTGTGTACTTGGCTGGTCAGCGGGTTCAGGGTTTTGGCTGCCCGGTGCTCCCAGACCACCTCCCGCAGGCAGCCCTCCGGGATAGAGCAGGCAAGCCAAACACTGCAGCCCTCCCTAGGCTGAAAATGAGTTCTGGAAGCTGCGAGCAGACGGTGCTGCATTCTGCCTTCTGTGAAAGGAGCCAGTGGGAGGGGCGGTGGGGGTTGGGGGGGGCCCACCATGGGTCCGGATTTATGCCCTTGCCCCGCGGCCCACCCCCCTCGTGGTCACATGCTTTCCTGCAGCAGCTGGTGCGTTTGGCTTCAACCTATTTGTTTAGCCATGGACTCAAAGGGTTCTGATTACTGTCACTCTGCGGGCTGCCAGGACCAATTTCCTAGATTTCTCCTTCTTTGCTGCTCTCAAGCTGTGGCTTCCTTCTGGGTCCTGGAAGGAAAATATTTTCAAAAGATGCCGTCTTTGGGAAGGACCCTCTCCCGGCCGGGCTGCGAGTTGGAGGGGGGCTGCTCCAGCTTGGTGCCTTTTGCACAAGAGTAGGCACGTTTCAGGACCTGCCAGGCACAGCGGGAGGCAGGCAGGGCAGCGGAGAGGAAGCCCGGGAAGGGGGGGCAGGGAAGAGGAGGGGAGGGGGGCGGAGGGGAGCTCCTGCTTGGATGCCTTCAGAGCAGTGTTTCTAGGGGGCGCACCTGGGTGGCTCAGTTGGTTAAGCTTCCAACTTTGGCTCGGGTCACCATCTCAAGGCTCATGAGTTCTGAGCCTGGAGCCTGCTTCAGATTCTGTCTCTCTGTCTCTCTACCCCTCCCCTGCTTGCACTCCACCCCCTGCTCTTTCTCAAAAATAATCATTAAAAAATAAATAAAGAGCTTGTGGCCATGCACCGCTCTCCCCCGCCCCCCCCGCCACTGATTTCATGGGTCTGGGGTGTGGCCTGGGAATCAGGAGGTTTCAAAGCTCCTGGCTTAATTCTACTGCGCTAGACTGAGGGGCTCTATGACCGTCTTGCAGGTGTAAGCCGACTGAGTCCATCCCCTGTTTAGAGATGGCACTTTCGATGGGGCGCGGGGGCACCGGCGCATACCTGCCCCTCTACTGACTGGGCCATTTTGCAGCGAGCAGGGCAGGGTAGGGGTGGGGTGAAGGGGGGGTCGGCTGGGGAAGAGGAGGAAAGAAGAAGTCGTTAAAACCGAAATCACTTCTGTCTCTAACAACACAAATGGCTTCTGTCCCAATGGGGACACGACTGGTGTCTGTCCTCAGGAGGAGAGGACCTCACGCGTGCTGTGTCACTGTCCCCGTAGGGCCCTGAGCAGCGCCGCATCGACCAGCACATCCCGGCCTAGCGTTCCTGGCTGCCTGGGCTCACGGCTGGTGCACGCGCTCTTTTCGACGGGTCTTAACATCTTGTCGGTTTCCTCATTAACTAATAAGTCGGAAGAAGTATTTATACGTATTTATCTTATATGAGACATTCATGTTTTTAACTCTCTGGAAATTGTAATTCAGGGCCCCCCCGTCCTCAGGGAGAACGGGGTGCTCCTTCTTCCTCTCCCTCAGTGCCTCACATGCCACCCCACTGGGGCTCCATCCTGTCCGGCTGTCTGTCTCCACCTGCTCGTCTCCCTGCCTGCATGCGGGCCACCGGGGCCTGCATTTCACCCTGCTGGTTAGATCTCGTGATAGGTGACACCCAGTGACCCTCTGCGGCTGGGGGAGCGTCGGGGGAAAGCGGGCACTGCCTGCACGCCTGTGTTCACACGAGGCCGAACAGAAGTGGGGCCATCATGTCTCCCCGAGGGCTTGGCTAGAACTCTTCCTAAAGTGTCACTGTTAAGTACAGGCTTGTGATGAATCCTGTTTATCAGATCGGACAGTTATTATCATTATTATTATTGATAGAGCACGTG
>NC_043716.1:54326003-54373898 GCF_006229205.1 Suricata suricatta | reverse complement strand
AGAGAGAGAGAGAGAGAGAGAGAGAGAGAGAGAGAGAGAGAGAGAGAATCTTAAGCAGGCTCCACACTCAGCCTGACACAGAGCCCCGTCCCACAACCCTGGATCGTGACCTGAGCCAACGACATTAAAAGTCAGACCCTCCGGGTGCCCGGGTGGCTCAGTCGGTTGAGCCCCTGGCTTCGGCTCAGGTCATGATCTCATAGTTCGTGGGTTCAAGCCCCGTGTCGGACTCTGTGCTGACAGCTAGCTCAGAGCCTGGAGCTGCTTCAGAGTCTGTGCTTCCCTCTCTTTGTGACCCTCCCCTGTTCGCGCGGTCTCTCTCTGTCTCTCAAAAATAAATAAATAAATAAATAAATAAATAAATAAAAGTCAGACCCTCAACGACGGAGCCACCCAGGTGCCCCAGAAAGTTACTCTTTACTTCTATTTCACTATAGAGAGTTTTTATTTATTATTTTTTAAAGGATTTTATTTTTAAGTAATCTCTACACCCAGCGTGGGGCCCAAACTCATGCCCCAGAGATCAAAAGTCACATGCTCTACCGACTGAGCCAGCCCGGGGCCACGGAACAAGTTTTTTTTTGCCAAGTATTTTTTAAAGATAAGGATTATCTGTTCCTTGGTGTTTGGGGAGTGGGAAGCAGAGACACATGAATACTGATTCAATTTCTGGAATGTTTAGTGTTTTATTCAAGTGTTCCTTCCTTAAGTCGATTTTGGAAAGTCACATCTCTTTAGAAAATTATCCATGTCATCTAAATTTTCTAATGTGTTGACATAAAGTTGTTCAGAGCACTTATATATATGTGTGTTTTTAAATGTTTTTTTATTTATTTTGAGAAAGAGGGAGAGACTCTGAGAGCGAGTTGGGGAAAGGCAGAGGGAGAAAGAGAACCCCAAGCAGGCTCCGTGCTCAGCACAGAACCCCACGTGGGGCTCCAACGCACAAACCGGCGAGATCATGACCTGAGCTGAAATCAAAGAGTCAGACACTTAACTGACTGAGCCACCCAGGTGCCCCAGTCTCTCTGATTTTTAATACACACACTTAGGGATTTCAATGACCTCTAAACACCAGGCTAGCTGTATTTCACGTGTTTATGCTCCATGCAGGACCAGGACACATGGGTCTCCTCTCTTGCCCTCTAGTAGAACCTCAGGGCCGTGTTCCCCCCACCCCTCTTCCTCCGGCCCATCCTCCCTCCCCCCCTCCCCCGCCTCCAGCCACCTGTTCTGCCCCCATGTCTGCCAGAGTCCGACTCCAGCAGGTCCAGAGTTCTCCTGAAGGATGGATGGTGTCTGCATGAAAGAGATGGGAATCAGCGAAGGGGGAAGGGAATGAGAGAGCCACGGGGTTCTTTCTGCTCAGCAGGCCGGCATCTCTGCACTGCTGGCCGGCATCTCTGCACTGACCAGAGTCAGCCTTATTTATTGAAATAATGTATCGGGTACAAAACAGAAGTGGCAATTGCCTTAGACAACAATTTCTGATGACAAATTCTTTGGCATGTAAAAGTTTCCCAGAACATAGATTGGTGGAAGACTCATGTATAATCTTTATCACTAGGGTTTGAAGTAGGTGACTAGATGCTCATCACATGGGGACGGAAGGGATCTTTAGCATTTAAACACAAGGCAATGTTTTCAGCACAGCAAAGGCAAGAGTTAGATCTTTTGTGAGCAGGTGTCAATAGCCTGTTTTCTCCATGGGAAGAAAAACAGGTTTCCTGGGAAATGTAGTATTTACTCCTATAATCACAAAAGAAGAAACTTCTATAACAAATTTTTTCACAAGGTACAATTCACATACTTTTAGCATGAGAAGGCAAGTCACTCCTGATATCAGTCAGTCAGGCGCCTGGGGGGTTGGCGCTCCAGCAGAAATTGAGTGGGGGCGGATGGGGTGTAGACGCGGTCACCCTCTGATGGCGGGAGGCCTAGCAAACCTCCATGACTTCAGAGATGGCTCCCAGCCATCCGTTCGTCCCAGGACAAGACACAGCGTCCAAGTCGACACTGCAGACGTCTTCAGTCACAGCCTTGGAAATCACAGCATCGCGTCCGACAGCACTGTGTGTCGAAATGAACCGGATTCGAGAGGAAGGGAAGAAGAGTCCACCTCTTGTTGGAAGGGGACAGAGAACTCTGAGCCATCATGAAAATACTGCTCGTCTACCTTACCTACATCAAGTGCAAAAGCAGACCCAGCGCATCTGGAGAGTAACATCTGCGTCGTGGTTGCATCCGGGGGTGGGGATAGACTGAAAACAGCACGGGGGAGTTTTCTGGGGTGCTGGCAAGACACTGTAAGCTGCGTGAGGGGCTTGGTCACATAGGTCATATGTGTTTGTCAAAACCTATCGGACTGCTCACTCAGCAGCTGTGCATTTTACTGTGTATAATTGTATCTCAGTGATTAACCAACAACAACAAATACTACCTGCCTATCCTAGTCTCAGTGCCCCTCCCCCTCAGTACATGCATGGGTGCACGCACACGTGCATGTGCACGCGTGTGCACACACACACACACACACACCCCAAAGGCAGAGATGGAGGCTTGTTCATTTGGGAAATCATCCTGATCAAGGAGTGAGGGCTGGGAGACTAGAGAGGGGAGGAAGGACCGCCAATATCTCTCAGCAGGTGTCATTAATTTTGCTACCGCCTCGGTGACTGGTGCTTGACTCGCCGGGACCTTCTCAGGAGCCTTATGTAATGCATCTCAGAACCATCTGCCTGAAAGGGCAGAGGGGAAGTATTTTTCCATTGATTCCTCTCCCTCATGGGTCCAAGTTGACTTCTTTTTTTAATTTTTTTTAAACATTTATTTATTTTTAAGAGACAGAGACAAAGCATGAGTGGGGGAGGGGCAGAGAGAGAGAAGGAGGCACAGAATCAGAAGCAGGCTCCAGGCTGTGAGCTGGCAGCACAGAGCCCGATGCGGGGCTCGAACTCATGGACCATGAGATCATGACCTGAGCCAAAGTCAGAGGCTTAACCGACTGAGCCCCCCAGGCGCCCCCCAAGTTGGCTTCTTAGGCATTAACTCACTGGTGCTTCTGGGTTGTTCATAGGCTCACAGGCAGCTGCAAGGTGGCCCCCAGGGACTCTTGCTCCGGGGATTCACAGCCCTGTGTAGCTCCAGTGTTTCTAACACTGGGGACATAGCATCACATGTTGGCCATCATCCACGGCACCCTAGAGGGCAGCCCGGCTATACCGCAGGCCCTGACCCTGATCAGGTGCCTTTGCTGAGCCTTTAGTGAGCCATTCTACGGTTCTCTTAGTCCAGAAGTTTCCAGATGATGGAATATTTGTATGGTAAGGTCAATGGATCTCATGGTCATGGGCACGTTATCACATCTCTGCCTACTGGGATGATAGTAATGCTGTGCGTAGTGGTAGAGGTTTACACCGCACAGTGTAGGAATGTGTAAAAACTCAGCGAATAGACACTTAAGACCTGGGCATTTCTTTGTGCTTTAATTTTGCCTCAAAAGAAAAAATGCAAATAAATGTGCGGCTCTAGTGAATGAAAGGCATGCTCCGTTATTTAGGGGAACTATATACCATGACAGCAATTTACTTTACTTTTATTTTTTAAAGTAATCTCTGCACCCAATGCGGGGCTCGAACCCACAGCCCTGAGATCAGGAGTCACACGCTCCACCGACTGAGCCAGCGGGCGCCCTGACGGCACTTTACTTTGAAACGCAAGGGTGCCCTGAGAGATGGGTGTAGGTGTTAGTGAACTCAGACTTACCCATGCATTTGATGGGCAGTAAACTCGTGTCTGAGACACTGGTTTTAAATTTTGTTTTTATTTGAGAGAGAGAGAGAGTCGGGAAGAGGGGCAGAGGGAGAGAGAGAATGTCTTAAGCAGGCTCTGCACTCAGCAGGGAGCCCAACAAGGGGCTCAATCCCATGACCCTGGGATCACGACCGGAACCAAAATCAAGAGTTTGCCGCTGAAATGACGGAGCCACCCAGGCGCCCCGACCCCGGATTTGAAGCAGAGAAGGTTTCATTGTTAGAAAGGCAGGCGGACGAGAAGGCAGGGGGTGATTCCCGAAGCTGCCCGGCCCCGCGGAGTCTCCAAGCAGCTTCTGTACCTGAGAAGAGGGGAAGGGGGTTCTTGATGCCTTGAGGGAGGGGGGTCTTGAAATAATCTGGAGGTGACCACTCTTCTGGCCCTATTTGGGACCCGGAACAATCAAATACATCAAGACACACGTCACCTTCTGGTCTCCAATCAGTGGATAAACAGAGAGTGGGGTAAAAGGCCACATTGAGAACCGAACGTGGGGCACCTGGGTGGCTCCGTTGGTTAAGCGTCCGGCTTTGGCTCAGGTCATGATCTCACAGTTCATGGGTTCGAGCCCGACAGCTTGCTCAGAACCTGGAGCCTGTCTTCAGATTCTATGTCTCCTTCTCTCTCTGACCCTCCCCTGCTCACGCTGTCTCTCTCTGTCTCTCAAAAATAAATTAAAAAAACATTAAAAAAAAAAGAACCAAACGTGCATGAAGCTAAGAGATGCAGAAAACATAGTTAAGGAGGGAACTTGACAGAAC
This sequence comes from Suricata suricatta, assembly GCF_006229205.1. Taxonomy (NCBI): domain Eukaryota; kingdom Metazoa; phylum Chordata; class Mammalia; order Carnivora; family Herpestidae; genus Suricata; species Suricata suricatta. Next base: position 54,369,324 of record NC_043716.1, on the reverse strand, counting down.
GTGGAGCTGAGTTCATAACGCAACTCATACAACTATTGTTCTGCTAATGCTTTCAAAACAGGTCCAAGAATCCAGCATCTGGCCTCAGAGGGACAGACGGATGGACAGACGAGGCCAGAACAGTAAGTGCCAAAGGTGGCACCTCGATGGTAGACCTGGGCCTGTTCACTGTCAGCTTCTCAACTTTCTGTGTATTTGAAACTGTTGATTACAGAATGCAGGGGGGAAGGGTGGGAAATGGCTAGGGGGCGAACCCCCCTGGGTGTGGGCCCCAAAGGCTCCCTGTCATCCAACGATGCTCATCATAATAATACGCAGAGCAGGACAAACCCGGGGGTTGATACGGCCGCTTCTGATCTTGAGGGTGTGACGTGTGTGGGAGGTTTTGTCATAAATGAGAGACACTGCTTTGGACTCTGACAAATCCAATTTTCCACATCGGCTCCGTTGCCTATGTGCTGGGCTGCCTCAGGCAAGTCACTGAACCTTTCTGTTTCTGTGTTTCCTGGCGTGCGGTGCGGGCGTGTTTGCCCCTCCCCGGCAGGTGGTGCTCCCTGGAACCCAGGCTGTGCCTCCTGAGGTGGCTGGCACCGGTAAGTTCTCAGTAAGCAGCAGTTTTTATTCCTCTGCCTATGTGGGTACAGCGCTTGCCCCAGATTATTTGATTTTATCTGGACCACGATTCAGAAGGACCCTGTATGTCCGGATCAGAGCCCCGAAGACAGCCCATCCCGTACGTTGGTTATTCATGGATCCGTCCATCCACTGCTTCTCAGCCCCCTTGATTTCCAGCGCGGCTCGACAAGGAAGTCTGCTCGGTCTCCCCCAGCTCCACAAGCTGTCAGCGGCGCTCCATTATCTGCCACATCCCTTTCCTCCTGGCCGTCTTTCTTTCCAAACGGCAGCTACCAGAGTGAGTAGCATGTACATGTTTTATAAATTCTTTCTCCCTCCCGTCGATTGCTTGGCAAGTGTCCGAGCCCATTATGACACGGAGAATCAACCGCGGGGGGCCGCGGGGGTGCGCGCTGAGCCCCCTAAAGCCTGGGCGCCCATTCATCACCCTCTCCGGCGCTGTTCCCAGCCCCGATGTGAGCACATCAAACACTTAATGACTCCTGACTTCCTCCACCAGCTTGTACTTGACAGCCAGCAGGCTCCGCAGTGGGTCTGCTCCTTGCCGCTGGGGGGCTGGGCGGGGGGATCATCAAGCTCCCTTCTTTCTTTTCCCTCTTGCTTGTGAGGGCTTCTAGACACACATGACTTATTTATATTCTGACTCTGTAAGAGGCATGTTCTGAGGATGCCTGCTGGGTAATTGAAGGACGGTCTCTGGAATTGTCTATTTCCCCTGCCAGCGTGCTATTCACTTACCCACAATGGCATTCCTGAAGACGAGAGTACACCGGCTCTCGCCTGGGGCTTTCTCCAGAAGCCTGTCCGATTTTGTCTACACTCGCTGCTTCCTTGGCTACTGGAGAGGCTGGTGTGTGCCCGGGGGTGCTCAGGAATGGGCGGAGAATGGTGGGGGAACAAAACCTTTTTGTTCTTTTCCCCCAAGGTTTTCCCATTCTTTTCTCTCTCTCTCTCTCTCTTTTTTTTTATGGCCCTGTCACAGTCTGCCTGGGATGGAAGTCTGGGAGGCAGGGACACAAACACAGACTCTTGAGTCAGACGGCTCCAAGTTCAAATGCTGGGACCCTACGTCGACAGGCTGGTTGATGAGATCTTTGCTCCCATCTCTCCTCTCGTCACCTGTGTCAGAATGCGACACTGTTGCCCATTGGGGTGTGAGTCTGGAGTCCCTCCTGCTAGATCGGGCAGGACATGTGGCTGGGGGGGGGACCGTGTGGCCCCAGGGTATCTCTGCTGGACCTCTTCCATCCACCACGAGGAGGACCGGTCCCGGGTGACTGCTGGCCCCAGACGGGTACAGACGGAGTCCACCTGCTCCCGCCCGCGGCCCGGGAGCTGTCCTAGCCGATCCAGACGACGGTGAGGGAGAAAAAGAAATGTCGGCAAGATTTGGCTAACTTTTTTTTTTTACAGGACCAGCTACTAATTATTTTAGACTGCGAAGGCCAGATGGTCTCTGTCGCAACTCCTTAACTCCAGCCGTGCAGAGCACAGCAGCCAGACTGTTGGCAAACAAGTGAGTGTGGCTGGGCCCAAGAAAATTGTGTTTATGGACGTTGACATTTGAATTATACATAAATCTCTTGTGTCACCAAACAGTCCTCTTTCGGATTTTTTTCTTTCTGACCCTTTAAAAATGGAAAAACCAGGGGCACCTGGGTGGCTCAGTCGGTTAAGCGTCCAACTTCGGCTCAAGTTATGATCTCACGGTTCTTGGGTTTGAGCCCCGCATTTGGCTCCGTGCTGACAGCTGGGAGCCTGGAGCCTGCCTCTGATTCAGTGTCTCCTTTTCTCTCTTTTCCTCTTCCACTCATGCTCTGTGTCTCTCTGTTTCTCAAAAATAAATACATGCTAAAAAAGAAAAACCGCCCTTAGCCTGTGGGCCTTAGGTTAACAGGTGTTGTAGGCTTGGCTCACCACTGCCCCGCCCCCTCCGCCAGCAAGTCATCAAGATGGTAAGATTTCTTTGTTACACAGCAAGACAGATTAATACACCATTCTGATCATGCAATCTTGGACAACACATGGTCTTTAAAACTCAACTTTTCCATGTAAGATGGAGGTAAAACTAGAATATTTCTTTCAGGGTAAATGAAATAATGTATAAGAATTGCTTGGATTATAAATGTGGTTTGATCCTATGCTCCAGTGTTGGGGGGCGCTAGGCGAGGCTGTGTTTCCCTCCCCACAGAGGGGCTCTGGGAGATGCTCTCAGCAGTTGACAGGGTCTCGGGGGGGGCTCCCAGATGGGTGCCTGCGGAGCCCCAGTGCCTCCGGTCCTGCTCTCCGGACAGACCTGGGTGTGGAGAAGGCGTCCCCGGGAGAGCCACGCCGGGGTCCTCTGGGTATGGTGTACAGGCAGGCATCCACTCCGCGCCCCGGAGCATTCTGGAATGCAGGCACCAGGAAGAGAGGACAGAGGGTCTCCACCCACATCTTCCTAGTTCTTAGGAGGCACAGTAGAGCGCCTCACTGATTCCTGTGGTTCCACATCAATGACGGTGACACTGAGGACAGGCAGCAGTTGTGATCTGCCCGGAGACATCCCACAAAGGGCTAAGGGCTCTCAGACCATTGGCATGGCCTGAGGGCACGTGGGCGTCTGAGGTCCAGAGTCTGAACATCATCCTGAGAAACTGGGAGGGGGATGGGCCTGCCAACTCCATGGAGACCACGTGGGGGCAGGAGCCCCCTGGACCAATGGGACCAGGCCAAGCCAGAGAGAGCTGGGGGCGGGAGCCCTGCCCACACCTGCCCCAGGTGGCAGCTCCCGGGACAGCAGACAGGGACCCGAAGGCTTGGAACTGGACTGAGAGGAAGCCAGAGGGAATGAATTCTTTTTTTGTTTTTTAATATTTTTTTTTGAGAGAGAGAGAGACAAAGAGTGAGCAGGGGAGGAGCAGAGAGGGGGAGAGAGAAGGAGACACAGAATCTGAAGCAGACTCCAGGCTCTGAGCTGTGAGCACAGAACCCGACCCGGGGCTCGAACTCACATACCACAAGACCAATACCTGAGCCGAAGTCAGATGCTCAACCGACTGAGCCACCCGGGAGCCCCGGGAATGAATTCTAAGAACAGAGAGTGACCAGAGGGCAGTGGGACCCGCCTGGGTTGTCGACAGGAGATGGAAGGCGGAATCTGACCGTGTGTGGCTGACAGCACTCAGGTCGGACAACACGGAAAATCATTTCCTGTTTCATGGTTATACCCTTGGGTTTGAGGCCGCTCCGGAAGCCAGATAAACATTCGATGACAACCCTCACGGTTTCCCTGCACCCCGTCTCCCCGCTCCCCTCCTGGGGGGGGGATGTTTCAGCCTCTTGCTGGAGGAGGGGAGGGAAGGGACAGGCACAGTGAGGTGGCTGTGAGCAGGGACACCCCTGGGCTCAGCACATGCCACTTCTTACCATCTCCCTGAGCTCGTGAGTGAGGTTTCCTGACTGCCGAGGTTTTTCTTCAGGCTATGACCTACATGGGTTATAAGAACATGGAAACACAGCTAAAAAGACAGTTTACGCTACTGAGCTCAAGTGAGTCAAATGCATGCTTTCTTTCTGGGCTTTTCCCCTTAAAAATTCCCATGCATGGGGGCGCCAGGGGGGCCCAGTGGGTTAAGCGTCCGACTCCGGTTCAGGTCATGATCTCATGGATGATGGGTCAAGCCCAGCATTGGGCTCTGCGCTGACTGTGGGGAGTCTGCCTGAGATCCTCCGTCCCTTTCTGCCCCTCCCCTGCCCACACTTGCAAGCTCTCTCTCCAGCTCAAAACAAATAAACACTTAAAAAGTAAATAAAATCTGAGCCTGGGCGGCTCAGTTGGTTGAACATCTGACTTCGGCTCAGGTCAAGATCTCATAGTTCGTAGGTTCGAGCCCCACATCAATCGGGCTCTGTGCTGACAGCTCAGAGCCTGGAGCCTGCTTCAGATTCTGTGTCTCCCTCTCTCTCTGACCCTCTGCTACGTGCTCTCTCTCTCTCTAAAAATAAATAAAGTTAAAAAAAATCCCTATGCATTATCCATGACTCAGTTTTAACTACCTCTTCCCGCCGAGTGGTGTCAAACTTAGGAACAGAGACACAACTCCTGGCTAATGAGCATGAGGCTTCCCCAACTTGCCTGATGTGCAAACTCAATCACAAAAAATAAAAATATGTTCTTGTATTCCTCAACCCGTTGGCTTGGACTTATGCCACCACACTTGGAAAGCTTCCCAGCTTCAAGAACCTAAACCCATCCATGCAGATTTTCTTTTGGTGTTTCCATGATTCCTTTTTCCACATTGATACCTAGAGTCCAGCGGGAATGAAGCTGGGGATAAGGATGGAGGCAAGAGGCAAGATTTGGAGACACAGCTGTGCTTCCCGGAATCACACAATGCGGCAGCTCTCATGTCACACCTGACAGGTACAGTCCGCGGGGCTGACACACCCCTGGGGGCCTGTGCAAGGAGGGCCAAGCAGGTGCGGGACACAGAGACAGCGGAGAAGGCAGGACGGCGGCGTTCTCCCAGGCAAGTAGCAGACCGAAAAGAGCAGGCGTTAAGACCTGAAACCTAGGAAGTGGAAACAGGAAGGAGAACCCTCCTGGGGGCAGCCCGGTTGGAGAGCAGCAGGACGAATCTAGAAGGTTAGTGTAGTGGCAGAGTCTGACCAAGCACCATGCAGGACAGCCTGGCCGTCGGGACTGTTTCTGCTGCAGCTGGAATCGGCATTTGGGGGACAGCAAGAGGTGGGCTTTGGGGTCTGACATCCTGCCTCCGGCTTAGTCTAGCTGAGTGACCCCCGACGGGGCGGGGGGACCAACTACCTTTCTGCAAAAGCCTTCATTTCCTGCTTTGAGAACTAGAAACAATGTTTGTCCCTGGGGACTGCTGAGGATTAGGTGAAAATCCAGTAAACTCCAGGGATAGGGACGGTGCCCTGGGCCGCAGGGGAGAGGCTAATATGTTAGTTCATTTCTCTTTCCTTCTGTTTCTTTTGGGGTTTTTTTAATTTTTTAATTTATTTTTGAAAGACAGAGAGAGCACGAGGAGGAGAGGGTCAGAGAGAAAGGGAGACACAGAATTGGAAGCAGGCTCCAGGCTCGGAGCTGTCAGCACAGAGCCTGATGCGGGGCTCGAACCCACGGACTGTGAGATCATGACCTGAGCTGAAGCCGAACACTTAGCCAACTGAGCCCCCCAGGCGCCCCCGCTTCTGTTTCCTTTGAATGGCACCAAAGAGAAGCTATGGCTGCGAACCCAAGGATACACAGTTTCTTCAGGTAAAGAGGTTGCAAGGCGTTCTGGGTGGGCTGCTCCTGGGGCTAGAGACCATAGAGCGGGATTGTGGGGCTTTAGAAAGCAGGGATTCCCCATCACCCTGGCGGGGAACGGAGCCCCAGGAGCACCTGCAGCCTGTGGGTGTCGTCTGCCTGGAGGGAGACTCATGGGTCCAAAGCTCGGCCTCCAGGACCCTGGGGACGTAACCAACTTGGTGCCAGATTGAGCAAAATAATTCTCATGCAGACCCATCTCCTGAGCGTAAAACACGCACCGGCAAAGCCGATTTGTAAAGGGCTATGAGCGAGCCGTGTTTGCTGGAGCGCCTCTTCTGCTCTCGGGGGGCCGGGGGGGGGGTGCGCTCGACGGAAAAGATGAGTCACCAGGAGCAGACGGGTGAATAGCCCTCAGGTGGCGAAGAGCCAGGTCTTGAAGTCATCTTGGGACGCTACAAGGACATCAGATGTCCTCTCCTTCCATGTTTTGTGGTCACACTTGGAGAGACAGAGGGAGGAAAAGAGAGACTGACAGATGAAGGGTGAGAGGGGAGCGCAAGTGCCTGAGGAAGGTCTCTCGAGACTATAAAATAAAGCCCAGTTTCTGTCCCTCTAGGGGTGCTCGTCTCTGAAGCCGCCGCAGACGTCAGGATTGTCAGCGCCCACGTGCAAGCACGGAGCTCCGTCATCCTGCAGCCACAGCCTGAGGACCGTCACAGGTCACCCGTCGGTGGGGACCGGGGTCCTGCCGCAGTCGTGGTGGGAGGGGGCAGAGTGTTTAAACCCACGCCTGTGCACCTGCTGTCGCTCTCCTGCCTGCTGGGCGTGCCCTGGCGGGACAGGCGCGGTGGGACCAGGGAGGAGAGAACAAGGAAGCCCAGACGTGTGTTCCTCGGGCGGACCGGATCCCTCTGCGCACGGGGACTCTCTCCGCCTCAGCGCCAGGGAGGGGTGTTAAGGAGGTGCGTGGGGGTCCTTTCCCGGGTGGGCGAGGGCAAGCCCTCCGGGAGGCTGTCAGCCTGTGTCACGCTCATCTTCTGGCTCTCACCGAGGTCCCTGGAGCAGAGATGCTGGACGGTCGTGCGACACAGGTGGAGGGAGGTACCACCTCGCTGGAGTCACAGGGACCAGACGTCGGCCGTGCTGCCGGGCCTGGGCGGCGGTGGGCGGGGCTCACTTCTATCCACTGGCGGTGCCTTGCTCATGGGTCACCAAGTGTCATCGGTGTCAATATTTTTGGTCTGCTGTCTGTCCTCGCCATAGACCTTGGGTTCCATGAGTGTGGGAAAGATTTATGTCAAATTATTATCTCCTCAGTAATTAGAGCAGAACACAGAAAGGTCCTGAGGATATTTCGGGAACGGATGGAGAAAGGAAAGAGCTATGAGGAGAGTGACACTCCTGGAGACGCACGAGACACAAGACACCATGACCTGGACACGTTTCCTCCTAGGTTCCAGCATTTGAGAACCACATCCCCATGGACCACAGCCCTGTAGGGTCCCCTTCCATCATCTGCCCGGATGGCCTGGGTGGCCCCTGGGTGGCCGCCTGCCTCCTCCGTCGCCCATCTGGTTGTTCTGGAAACCCCCTTGGTTTTGTTTTTCAGTTGCAGAGATGAAAAGGGACAGGGAGGATTTAGCCTCCAGGCACTCGATTTGCTTTAAGGTTTAAGGGAAAAGTCACTTCTCCAGCCCCGTGCGAGGCTGGCTTGCCGTTGCGTTGGTTATGGGTAAATGAAGATGCAGAAGCAGCCCTTGGCCTTGAGGAAGCCCGGGTCCAAGAGGCAGTGGGGTAAACGCGGGGTGAGGGGGAGAGGCTTCTAGATAAAGTGTACTTGGGGCCCTCCGACATTCCCCCCACCCCCCACCCCTGCTTTCAGAGGTGGGAGGTGAGGGGACAGGGTGGCCGTCCCTTTGCCCAACCACGTTGGTCCCCAGCGTGCCCAGGAGCCACCTGCTGGGCCCGGAGGGGGGATATTTATCCGTGCAAAGCACTCCACCTGCCCGCCTGTTCGTGAGATTCCCAAACCATGGCGAACAGAGGGATGACCTTCCCCCCAGGCTCCCCCAGGAGAAGGAGAGAGAGGAAAAAGTGAGTCTGGGAGAGAAGAAAGGCTTTTTTTCTCCCCCAGAATTGGAACAGCACTTCAGATGAAAATAATGCATCCTGAAGGCGGTGATAGGATAGAGGCGAGGATTGCCCCGCGGCGCTTAAGACCGTGCTGCCTCTTATCTCTCGGGCGCGTCCGGTGCGGGCGGCGTTTTCCGCTGGATGGGAAAAGCCCAGAGTGGGGGACAAAAGCTGTCTTTTAAAACACGGTCTCCGAGAACACGAGCCTGTTTTGTAAAGTGTTTCATTTCAAGGCTTCGACACATTCTTTTTTTTTTTTTTCCTTTACAGTTCCAGGAGGGCGACTGTGGGGAACAAACAAGATGTGGCTGCCAGTCGGTGCCGTGAGTCGCCTGCCTGGCCCACCGCTCCGTCTTTTGTTAAGTCCTCAACGCGTTTTCCTAAGCCACTTGGCTCTCGGATGCTGTGTGTTTAATTTGCCTCGAATGTTCCTGCAGATCAGGCGCTCATAAACCAGCCTGCCATCAGAGCCTCCGACGATTGTGCAGGGAGTGCGGCCACGGTCCAGGAGACCAGGAAGGGGTGAGGGCGGTTGGCTGTCCCGCTCTGCAGCCTCCGGGTCCCACAGGGACTGGGCGTCTCGAGCACCTGCACCCGGTCACCTCCCTGACAGCCAGGCTTTCACCTTCCCCGAGGCTCTTGGCCAAGATATTTCCTTAACACACTAAAAGGCTGACCACTTGGGGCGCCTGGGTGGCTCAGTCAGTTGAGCGGCTGACTTTGGCTCAGGTCATGACCTCGCAGTTCGTGAGTTTGAGTCCCGTGTTGGGCTCTGTGCTGACAGCTCAGAGCCTGGAGTCTGCTTCGTGTTCTGTGTCTCCCTCTCTCTCTGCCCCTCCCCTGCTCATGCTCTGTCTCTTTGTCTCTCAAAAATAAATAAACATTAAAAAAAAAAAAAGGCTGACCACTTGACCCACCAAAGCCTGACTTTCTAGAACATTCCTTTACACTCAGAACCATTGTTTGGACCCCTGTCCTTCAGAGGCCCCCCGGGATGAATCAGGCTGTGAGGACATCTGAGCTCTGCTGACCAAGGGTCTGTTCTGCTCCACTGAAGCCTTCAGGTTGGCGGTGCCGATCCTAAAACACGTTTGATACGGCCACCCAGGTGACTGTGGCGGGCGCCCGACTCCGGTGACTGCCTTGGGGGATGGTCAGATGGGGGGGGTCTGATCTGGGGACACTTCAGGGGGCAGGGACATCTCTGTAGCCTTTTAAAGATGGGGAGGAACGGAGCTGAGAGTGGGAGGTGAGCGAGCCAGATGTGACTGACGTTTTGAGGTCCGAGCGGGCAGACCCGGCGTGAGACAAGGCACGGGACCTGAGCCACGAGTGGAGCTTGCTCTCGACCCCGAGGGAGCCCGAGAATGCACCGTCCGTCTGAGGGTTGCCGTGCACTCAACAGTGTCCCCACAGAAGACATATCCACGTCCTAACCTCCCGTGAACGTGACCTCATTTGGAAATAGGGTCATTGCAGATGTAAGCAAAGGAGGATGAGGTGTACTTGACTAGTGTGAGTTAGGGCTCCAGTCCAGTGTGACGGGGGTCCTCACAGGAAGAGAAGGCACACACACACGCACACATGCACACACACGCACGCGCCCACAGCGACAATGCCGGGTGGATTGCCGCCAACTCCCAGAAGCCAGGAGAGAGGAGGCATGGACCAGTCTGTCAGGGCCACCAGAAGGAACCAAGCCCACGGACCCCTCGGTTTTGGACGTGTGGCCTCCAGAATTGGGGGAGAGTATTCCCCGTTGCTTTAAGTGACCCCGTTGTGGCCATTGGTTAAGGGAGAGACACAGGAGACGAACGCGAGGGCCTGCTGGGGGTCAAGGCTTCATATCCGTCCCCGTCAGTTTCTAGCAACAGCCCAGAGGTGGATGGCGGCTCCTTCTCCAAGACGCTCCAAGTGACCGGCAGGATCAGGATCAGAACCCTGGCCACCTGATTCCTCAGAGGGCCAGCCCGGGACAGAGATAGCTCGGTGCCCCAGACGCACAACCAATCCTGTGTCTCTACCTCTATAAGACTTCCCTCTCCACCACTCCCCCGTGCCCCTGGCTCTGGACACGGGGCCAACTTCTCCCTTCTGCATTCTTCCTGGACTTTGGCCATCCTGCTCTCCACAATCCTGGTCTCTGGTGGGCAGAGACATGGAGCCTGGATGTCAAGGGGAAGTGGAGCTCTCCATCGGAGGTTGGAAAACCTCCCACAGACAGGATGGCAAGTGCCTGGTGGGGGGTGTCCTTCCTCAAGATGAACATCTGCATCCTTTGCTCCTTGAGCAGATCCCCAAGGGCCATGCCAAGTCTACTGCTTTCAGAGGGCTGGCCCCGGGTTTGCCCTGGGGAGACTCAGAGCCGGATGAGGCCAAACTCCAGTATCATTTCAAAGGCGCCTAGAATTCTGGAACGCTCCTCCCTGCGGTAAGCCTGGGGGCCACTAGGTGGCAGTAAAGACCGAGGCTGGACCAGTGTCACTGCCAGAGGATGCACAAGGCAGGGGGTGGGAGGAGACCCAGAAAACCCACTGTGGGAGAAGAGAGGGCACTGGAGCCACCCGTGTCCATGAGGGACCAGGAAGCGGGACCAAAGGATCCATATGTGGTGAGGACAGTCTGGGAGCCTGATGATTTCACGCACAGGAGCCTCTTGGAAGGAGGTCCTTTGGAAGATCTACCTAGCTTTTCCAATTTGAAACAGGTGACTTTCCAGAGCCCCAGGGGGTTTTCTCAGGGACTACAGGGCCCAAGGCTGCTGGGCAGACAGTGCACACCTGTGTGTCAGGCCAAGGAGACCCTGGGAGATGGGGCGGGGGCACCACACAAGGCAGAGCAAGGGGTGCTGGGGCGCACGGACGTGGGGGGCCAAGCCTGACATCACTACCTGCCAGCTGGCGACCCAGACAGGTGACTTACCCCTTCCTCACCTGTGAACTGGGGTAGCGACAGGTACCGGGATGGGAATGGCAGGTTCCACGAGAGCGTCGGGGAAAGACGTACGGTACCTGGTACCCGAGTCAGCCCGGTGCACCAGCTCCACCGTGCTTGCCCTTCTGGGTTTTTTATTTTTTTAAGTTTTTGTTTATTTATTGTTAGTAATCTCTCCACCCAACGTGGGGCTCAAACTCACGACCTCAGAGATGAATCCCTGACTGAGCCCCCCAGGTGCCACCATGTTATTCTTAACGGCATAGGGTTGCCTTAGAAGATGAGTCAGGTGTTGCGCTCCTTGTGAGCATCCGACTCTTGATTTCGGCTCAAGTCACGATCCCAGGGTCACGGACTCAAGCCCGCATGGAGGCTGATTAAGATTTTCTCTCTTGGGGAAGAGCGCCTGGGTGACTCCTTCTGCTGAGCATCCGACTTCGGCTCAGGTCGTGATCTCATAGTTTATGAGTCTGAGCCCCCACATCGCGCTCTGTCCTGCCAGCTCAGAGCCTGGAGCTGCTTCTGATTCTGTGTCTCCCTCTCTCTCTGCCCTTCACCCGCTTATGCTCTGTCTCTCTCTGTCTCATATATAAATAAATCATTTTTGAAAATTAAGATTCTCTCTCTTGGGGCGTCAGGGTGACTCAGTTGGTTGAGCGTCCGACTTGGGCTCAGGTCATGATCTCATGGTTCGTGGGTTCGAGCCCCGCGTTGGATTCTGTGTTGACCGCTAGCTCAGAGCCTGGAGCCTGTCTTCAAATTCTGTATCTCCTCTCTCTCTGACCCTCCCCTGCTCATGCTCTCTCGCTCTCTCTCTCTCTCTCAAAAATCAATAAAAAAAACATTAAAAATTTTTAAAAAGATTCTCTCTCTTGGGGAAAATGGGAGATGGGCACGGAGGAGGGCGCTTGTTGGGATGAGCACTGGGTGTTGTCTGTAAGTGAGGAATCGTGGGAATCTACTCCCGAAGCCAACCTTACACACTGTTAGCTCACCTGACAATAAATTATATTTAAAATAAATAAATAAGAAGAAAAAAGAAGAAAAATGATTCTCCAAATATATCCAGCTTCATTTCCTTGAGCACCACCTGCCGATTCCAACCCTCCAATAGTCCCCGATCTGGGCTAAATATGCTGAGTCCTGAAGACGCAAGATGCCAGGACCAAGGCGGATGGGCACAGAGGACAAAGGCTGCCCGAGTAAAAACCATCACCATTAAAAAAAAACAACGGATTTTCTCTCTCTTTCTCTCTCCCTTTGCCCCCTGCTCTTGCTCTTGCAACAAAAATAATAAAATAATAAAGACACACAAAGAAGATGAGTCAGGTGCAAAAGCCGCAAACCACACCAAATCTGGCTCGGTCGCTGCACCGTCTGCGCACGGAAGCCCAGCTCTGGGTTGCAGCGCGATCAGCCTGGCCTCTTCCCAGACACCCTCCCAGGACGTCCCTTCCCGTGATGGCTCAGCTCTGCCTGATGTGCTCTGGCTCCTTGCCTGAAAGTCAAGGAGGGACCTATGTGCGGGGGGGGGGGGGGGGGGGGGGGGGGGGGGGGGGGGGGGGGGGGGGGGGGGGGGGGGGGGGGGGGGGGGGGGGGAGCTCCACCTGCTTTTACCTGTGATGACGGACCGTGATACAGGACTTGTGTCCTGAAGGGGCCCCAAGGTCAAAGCCAAGAGAACAAGCCCCAATCCAGACTCGGGCCTCAGGGCTGGGCTGAGAATGAGAGCCACTGTGTGGAGCCACGAGCAGGGGGAGGGCGGGGTGGGAGGGATGCTCCAAGCCTGCTTAGGATTTTCTCTCCCTCTCTCTCTGCCCCTCCCCAACGTGCGCTGTCTCTTCCTCAAAGAAAATAAATAAACGTTTAAAATAAATAAATACTGGGGCACCTGGGTGGCTCGGGTGGTTAAGTGTCCGACTCTTGTTTTCAGCTCAGGTCATGATCTCACGGTTTGTGAGTTCAAGCCCCACATCCGGTCTGTGCTGACAGTGCAGAGCCTGCTTGGGATTCTCTCTCTCCCTCTCTCTCTGCCCCTCCCCCACTCCCTCTCTGTTTCTCTCTCAAAAATAAATTTAAAACATTTAAAAAATACATAAATACCATAAAAGCCAGCATCTGTCAGGAGTATACAATGAGCCAAGCATTTCGTGCATGTTGCCTAATTTAATTCACAACGCCCCTCTCAGAGAGGGAGCAAAACAATAACTCTGATGAAGAAACTGAGGTTCAGAGAGGCTCAGAGACCTCCTAGGCAGCATCACAAGTCAGAAAGCCTTGGCTCTGTGGAGCCCACTCTATACAAGACCCTCACCACGTGCTCAAAAACGTGTCAGGATGACAGTGAGGCGTCCGAAGCGTCTTGAAGAAGCGGGTGGGACAGAGGCTCTAGGTTACAAGATTGTTTAAGGCACCGCTCCACTTTCCTCCGGTGTCTCTGGGAGGACCTTACAAGGGATCACATGAGGACAGCTCCACAGGTAAGACAGTTCAGGCAAAGCTGGGTCAAGTGCGTTGCAGTAGGGGTCAAGGGCATTGCAGTAGGGGTCATTATGGCAGCATTTCCCTGGGCTTCCTTTGAAGCCCAAGTGGGTCTCTGAGAAAGGAGGGTACAGAGGGACAACGGTCTCCAAAGCCGTTTGACCACAACACCTTCCTGGGAACGGCTGGTGGGATTTGGGTTCCCACGGACACACTTGGGGAAATGATGCTTCCTTAGAATCTGGAAGACTGACCCTGTGATAAGCAGAATAACATCTCCCCAAAGGCGTCCTCTCTATCCGGGACCCTATGGAAATGTTAGTGTCACGGTGAGATGGACCTTCCCCCAAAGAGGGAATTGGTCTTTGTCCGCAGCTCCTGGGAAGTTACCTCTGAGCCCTTGGAAGGTGCTGTTGTTTGGGGGCACCTGGGGGGCTCAGTCGGTTGAGTGTCCGGCTTCAGCTCAGGTCGTGATCTCACGGTTTGTGGGTCCTGCGTCCGGCTCTCTGCTGACAGCTCGGAGCCTGGAGCCTGCCTTGAATTCTGTGCTTCCCTCTCTCGCTCTCTGCCCCTCCCCTGCTCATGCTCTGTCTCTCTGTCTCAAAATAAACATTAAAAAAAATTCTTTTTAAAAGAGTGTCTTCGTTTGTCTGGGGACCTTGGGCCAGCCAGCCAGTCTAGGATAACAGTGAGTTTTACGGTTGGGGTCTTGGGCTCCGTGGTCCCAGCTGGACCCCTGGAGGGGCTGCAGACGGAGGTCAGCAGGGCGAACAATCAGCTACAGTTGCAGGACTTAGATCCCGTGAAAACTCTGGACCCTGTGGCTCAGGTGAGTGGCTGGCAAGGTTCCATGTGTGCCGTCACACATTTTTGCTGGGAGGATGAAGGGCCATCCCCGTGGCCCTTCTGGAAGGACACCTGGAGCTCATGCCTGGCTTCTCCCAGACCCTGCCGCACCAGCCTCGTCTCATTGCTGGTTTTCCTCTGTGGTCTCTCATTGTAAGAAGCCATAGCCATGAGTAGTTTGTGTTTCTAAGTTCTCTGAGTCTTTCTGGTGAATTATCAAACCAGAAGGTGGTGTTGGTGACTCCCAAACTTCTCACATGGCCAACGGGACTCTGTGGGTCTAGTTCAAGTTGGAAATCTTAAACTAGAGAGGTTAGTTTGCATTATTGTAAGCGGGGGGGGGGCGGTGTCTCAGCACCAACCCTTCAAAGTCGAGGAACTTCTCCAGCTGAGGTCAGAAGCAGCACAGAGATTTCACAGATGCCAGGGACTCAGCCTGCCGTTGTTGGAGGGACTGTCAGCGTCCTCTAGGAGCTAAGACTGGCCCCCCACTGACAGCCTGCAAGGAAGGGGCGAGCCCCATCCTCCGCCTTCACAGAACCGAACTTGGCGATTACCCGAATGACCTTGGAAATGAATCTTTCCCAGAACTTCCTGATCAGAGCCCAAGCCTGGCTGGTACCTTGATCTTGCCCTTGTAAGACCTGGAGCAGAGACACCAGGGAAGCCTGGGTGTCTGACCTGGGGCCTGACAAATTCCTGTTGTTTAAGCTACTAAACGTGTGGCCATCCCTTACGGTAGCAAGAGGAAATGAATGCACTCACCGGACATGGATGTTCCCCGTTCCTGTTTTCTGAACCAAACCGCACGATCTGTGGCCTTCCCGCAGCCATGCCCCCTCCGCACAGAGCCTGGCACTCTCTGCCCTGACTCCAGGGGTGAAGCCCGAGAGCCAGAGCTCAGAGGTCCTCTTGAAGTTGTCTGTATAGAATGGGGCCTTTGAAGGCTGGGGGAGAGGTGGCGGGGGGGGGGGGGGCAGAGAAGATGCGCTCAGCCCAACGAAAGCTATTTTGGACCCCAACACAAAGATTCCAAATCTAGAAGCCTTCTCCAGCACACAGACTGCATAGAGAATTAGAGTTGCTTAAATATAATTGTCTGGCTTTATGCTTCATGCAGAGTTAAAGAAGACAGACACAAAAGAGCTCATTCTGTGTGATTCCATTTCTGTGAGGTTCTAGAATAAGCACAACGAATCTTTGGTGACAGAAATCAGAGTAGTGGTTGCCTTGGGGAGGGGTGTTGGGGGTGGGAGCATTGGGGGGTGTTGGGGAGGGGTGTTGGGGTAAGGTGTTGGGGTGGGTGTTTGGGGTGAAAGTATTGGGGGCTGTTGGGCGTTGGGCATTGGGGATGGGGCCTTGGGGTGGGGTGTTGGGGAGGGGTGTTGGGCTGAGATGTTGGGGTGGGTGTTTGGGGTGAAAGTATTGGGGGGTGTTGGGAGGAGGGGTGGGGATTGATTGGCAAAGGGCATGAGGGAACTTTCTGGATGAGAGAAATGTTCTGTATTTTGGTAATAGTGTGGGATACACTGGGGTATGTAGTTGTCAAAAGTTATCCAATTGTACACTCAAGATATATGCATTTCAATGCATGTAAATTCTACTTGGATCAGAAATGAGGGGAAAAATTAGAATAATAGCTTAGAAAACAATAGTCGAGTCTTGTGAACAAGCAGAGGTGCCACAGTCCTACAGATAAAGAAAACCCACTTCTCGCCAGCATCCAAGTAACACACACACGTAGTCAGGATTGGCTCTGGGGTCCAAGCGCGATTGACAGATGGTCTGTTTCTGCTGCCGTGTCCCTCGTGGGTCCTGACTGGATGGAAAGCTCATCAATGTGTCATGGGCTGAGAAAGGATGGGAAATTCTGGTATGTGGTTTAGGACTGCCCAGAGCAAGGGTGGAGCACAGGACCCCCAGGACCCTGACAGGGGGGCGTGGGGCACCCCCCACCACCCAGCCCTTCCACGGCTTTGCCGTGTTAGTAAGGAGGAGAGGCTGTGCCGGTGGTAAGTGCTCAGAAGGCTCCCCTGGTGTTGAGAAAACACTTCTTTTCAAGCACTGGAGTCATCCCTGCGGAGGCTGAACGTTGGGTTAGACCTGGCTACGCCTGATGGGGGGAGGGCGTGGACTCGGGAGGGGAGGGGAGGGGGTGGGGTGGTGTGCGGCACAGAGTTCAGGTGGCCCTGTCTGCAGCTCCTTTGAGCACCGGTTCCAACCACGTGAAGGCGGCAGAGACCTGGGCTCTTCCCAGGGCTGAGGAGGCTCTTGACAAGGCTGATGTGTGGACGCTGGGACAGTCTTGGTCATGGCTGCAGCGGGTGTGCCCAGGGGAGCCCCGGACCTCAGGGGCAGACCTGGGGACCAGCCTTAAAGGATGGATGGGCACAATACAGGGTGGGGATTCCAAGTGGAAGGAAGTGCTGGAAACAAGCAAGAGGAGGCAAGAAAGCAGAGTCCGGACAAGTGCTGAGGCCACACGTCCTTTTCGGTGTGCCAGGAGCCACCGAGGGTGCACGGAGCCTGTGCGGGGGCTTGAATCTTTCCAGACGTGATTCCTGCCGAGAGGGACTGCTTTCAACATAGATTCAAGGAAAACCAGGGCTGGTATTCCACTTTCTTTATTTAAACTTTTCTAAAAAATTGTATTTCTTTTTTTGTTTGTTTTTTTTGTTTCTTTAAAAAAATTTTTTAATGTTTTATTTAGTTTTGATACAGAGAGAGATAGAGCATGAGAGGGGGAGGGGCAGAGAGAGAAGGAGACACAGAACCGGAAGCAGGCTCCAGGCTCTGAGCTAGCTGTCAGCACAGAGCCTGATGCGGGGCTCGAACCCACGAACGTGAGATCTGACCTGAGCCGAAGCCGGAGGTTTAACCGACTGAGCCACCCAGGTGCCCCCTAAAAAATTTTAAATGTTTATTTATCTTTGAGAGAGATACAGAGAGCATGAGGTGAGGAAGGGCAGAGACAGACAGAGACAGAGAATCGGAAGCAGGCTGCAGGCTCTGAGCTGTCAGCACAGATCCCAATATGGGGCTTGAGCTCACGAACTGTGAGATCATGGCCTGAACTGAAGTTGGATGTTCAACCAACTGAGCCCCCCACGCATCCCATTCCACTTTCTTTTTTTAACCTTTAGATCTAGGGGTGCATTGGTAAGTTTTAATTACTGGCTCTTTGGACCAAAAATTTTTTTTAAAAAGCCATGATTTAGAGTCTTTACCAGTTTCTGTGGGGTCAATACTCCTGCTGTGGCTGATTTCGATCTACCGGCATGAACACAGAATACTGCGAGACCATTCATCTGGTATTTCCACCGAGTGAACACGAGGGACGTAAGTGGCCTCAGGAGCACAGGGAACAGGAAGATGTAGTCATTAGGAAGCGATGAGTTTGGGTTTTCATTATCTTTTTATCGAATCCATGTCGCTGCACGTTTGCATAATTTATTCTCTTTAATAACGGCTGTGTTTAACAATCGCTGTGCCAAAGTCCCGAAAACTTCACAATCTCGTGAGCAAGGAGGAGTTGGCTCCAGGACCGCACCAGTGCTTAGACCAAATCCGAGAGAAAGAAAAGCCGGAGCAGCTCCAAGCTGGGAGCTTGGGCCGTAGCCAAGCCATTGAGCAGTCTGTTCTGAAGAATGGGGGGTTTTAGCAACGCTCTCCGCGGAGATAACAGAGCCCCTGGGAGTGACAGGAGGAGAATAAGCCCTCAACTGGGCATCTGGGCATCCGGCCAGGAAATGGGCTCTTACCTTTCCCTCAGTTCCCTCCCACTCATTCTTGGTGCGCGATTTAATACCTTGTGTCGTTGTGCCTGACTTACAGTTTCTGGGTTTCCACGCCCTCTCCATGGATCTCAGGGTCTGAATGTTGGAGGTTTTAAGCTCCTGGATGTCCCGTTCTGTTGGTCAGCGATTCTCGACCTCAGCTGAAGAGTGGAGTCACCTGGGAGGCTTTCAGAAATTCTGAGGTCTGGATTACGTGCTTCCCCAGATCTGGAATTATTGGCTCTCGGGTGCATCCATCAATGGGGGGTTTAAAAACTCCTTGGGCCATCCAAATGTGCAGTGGGGTTTGAGATGTGATTCCCATTAGTCCATTCACTCAAACATTCATTCATCAAACACAACCTCTTCTTGGGTGCCAAGTCCTTGATATGACCCAGGCCTTGGGGAAATAGACGAAGACGCCATTGTCCCCCCTTTGAAGATCTTATAGTGAAAGTCCAATGGGGGAAAGTCCAGTGGGTCCAGGCCACCAAGTGGAACGGTACTGGTCCTGGTGTCTGTCCCCAACATGCACCGTCTGTAGTAGATTTGCAAAAATTATTCACAGGCTCCTTCCATTCCGGCATCAGTGTCCCTGTGCCACGTGACTTTGCTAATCCTTCCATTCTGACGTGAGTCTACTGTACACCCCCTTGAGTCGGTCTGGCCTTGTGATTTGCTTTGACCAACAGAATGTTCCAGCAGCTGCATGTGATGGAGTTGAAGCAAGCCACATGGTTTGCAGGCACTGTCTTCCACAAGACTGCCCTCAGTTCGGACACCAGCCACAAGGTCAGGGATTGACTTTGAATCTGGGGGTCCCTACAAGCCCTCTCACGTTGGACATCTCACTTAGAAGGACTCAGGGCTCAAGAAGGTGTTATATTTAGTGTTACAGTTTTATTATAGCAAAGGATACAAATCAGGACCAGCCAGAGGACAGGTGAACGGCAGGCCGGGGTCCAAATGGGAAGCTTCCGGTCTCCGTCCTCTAGAGTCTTGGACCGTGTAACCTCCTCTTGGCTACAGCACGTGACAGGACACAAAAGCATGGCCAACAAAGGAGGTTGGCTGTTCGGAGTCTCCCTGGAGCTTGACCTCAGACCGCCACAGGCTGACCTTCAGTCACCAGCCCCTCTGGGGGTTGCAAGGGCTATGCTGTGTCCTGCAGTCTATCATGAGTCACACTGTCAGACTTCCCAGGGGCCAAAGGATCACCTCCCAGGAGCCGAGGGCGGAGGCCAGACCTCTCGCCAGGTAACGTTATTCTGAGTCTGGACCTTAAGAGGCCTTGGCAATATCCACTTGTGCCTTCTTGGAAGGTTCCTGTCGCCTTGTGGAAAAGCCCAGGCTGGTCTCGTTAAGGGCGAGAGGCCACATGGAGGGAAACGCCCCCTGGCAGCCGGCACCAGCTGTCAGACCAGGGAGGTGCAAGGCCGTCAGGTCCCACGACCACACCACCAAAGTGGCCCTACGCTGGGTTGCCAAAGAAGATACAGGATTTCCGCTTACATTTGAATTGCACGCAAACAACGAATAGGTTTTTTAGCATCAATGACTGCCTGAGGCGTGCTAAAAAAAAGTACTTGTTGTTTCTTTGAAATTAAAATTTAATGGGGCATCGTGCATTTTTAATTATTAAATCCGGCAATCCTATCAGAGGTGAGATTACAGAAGACCGGGCCAGGGGAACCAGCCCGAACTGTTGACCTGGAGTCACAAGCAAATAAAATAGTTGTTGTTTAAGATGTTACGTTTTGGGGACAGTTTGTCCCACAAAAATAGGTAATGATGCACCATCCCGAATGCTTAGTTTCAAACAGGGATTCCCAACCTTTACCATGCAGTAGAATGTCCCGGAAAACCTATTAAAATGCCCTTTGAAAAAAAATTAGTAGCACTTCAGTTTTAACCTAGGTAGAATGTTTTGTTGTTTTTTGTGTTCTGGTTTTTTTAATAAAATCATATGCTTCTCATTTTATACAATCTTAGGAACTTAGAAAATCCCACAGGCAATTAGAAGTTCATCTCGTGTTGACCAGTGGATAAACTACGGTAATTACACTAATTCTAGCTAATAAAATATAGTTTAAAAGAATGCAATCTGCTGAGGCCCGCCCCCAGATATTCTGATTCAGTGGCTCTGGGGTGGGGTCCGGGAATCTGCATTTCTAGCAGGTTCTCCAGGGGTACTGAGGATGCCCCTCTGGGCACCGCACTTGGACAGCCGCTGGTCAGTGAAATCCAGGCAATCCTGCGTCCGTGGCCAGTGATTGGCTCAGGAATGAACATGTGACTCCATCCTGACCAATGAGCGCTGAGGAAGTCTGCGGGGGCCCGCTTCTAGGAAAGGTTCTCACGAGTCTTTTCTTCCTTTGGATGCTGTTCTTCGGACTTGTGTCTGGGGCTCCCTCAGCAGTGCCACGGCCAGCACCCTGGGGAGGCAGATCAGGGGGAGAAGGAGGCTGAGTCCTTGTGACATTTTTTTAATGTTTATTTTTGAGAGACAGAGACAGAGTGCGACTGGGGGAGGGGCAGAGAGAGGGAGACACAGAACTGGAAGCAGGTTCCAGGATCCGAGCTGTCAGCGCAGAGCCCGACGCTGGGCTCGAGCCCACCAACCTGAGATGGTGACCTGAGCCGAGGTGGGACATTTAACCAACTGAGCTGCCCTGGTGACGTCGCTGAGCAGCTGACAGCTGACTCTAGCCTGCTCCCTGCCCTTCCCCCACCGCTCTTGCTCTGGGGACAGCAAGGCCCCTCATTAATAAAGCCAGATTGATCCAGGGCCTCTGTTTCTGCAACCAAGAGCACCGAGGCTGACCAAACCTAGAAGCAATTGCCAAACCCAAACGGTGTGACAGGTGCTAGAACGGAGATCTGCCCAGTGCCCTGCCCAGCTCGCTTAGCTGCTT
The DNA here is from genome assembly GCF_006229205.1 of Suricata suricatta. Lineage (NCBI taxonomy): Eukaryota > Metazoa > Chordata > Mammalia > Carnivora > Herpestidae > Suricata > Suricata suricatta. Next base: position 54,348,346 of record NC_043716.1, on the reverse strand, counting down.
CCCGAAGATGTTCACGGACAGAGCTGATGAGGATGTGGGGGTGTGGATGCTGGCATGTGAGGTGGGAGAGAACATCAGCGTTCCTCCTTGTGCCCAAGTTTCAAGGTTAGAACGACGGGCACCCCTTGACAGCGGTATTAGGGCTGCATGAGCACCTGCGGTGGGAAGTAATCGGATCAGCCTGAGATGTAAGTCTGTCCGGCAATGGCTATCCTGGGCTAGCAAGAGATTTGAGGGGACGGGGGACTCAAGGGGACTCCCCAAGCTCTTCTAGGAAGCGGGGCTGCTTCCTAACTCATCTCATGTGGGGAGACTGCTTGATAGGGTTGGAGGAGAACTAAAAGGGATTGGCACTCCTGGGTTTGGCTTAAAGAGACAAATAAACCCTTGGTTATTGGATTAGCATCTCACCGGGGTGGGCGGCGGATCCAGCTTTCCTTTGGGTGCTCGTGAGCAGGACAGTAGAATCTCAGAAGCACTTGGCCAGTGTCCAAACCCTGCCTCGAGGCTGCTGAGCTTTTTGTTTCTTTTGGACATGATCTAAAAATAAGAAGGAAGGTCCAAAGTCTTCAGCAAGGGCCGTTCAGATGCCACGTCTTGATGGAGCCCTTTCTCTGACAAATACAGGGCCCGAGACAAGGCCAGGGAAGGAGGGGGAACAGGGACGGAGGTGGGTGCCTGGGTGGCACGGGGGCGGAGCCTCGGCTGTGGGGCTCTAGGAAATGGGCTGTGAAACGCGAAGAAGTAAGTCCACCAGAAAGGGGTGCTTTGCATGGAACCTCGGCTTGAAGTCATTCGTCATCAGTTGGTTAGTGGGACTCTGCTTTTCTTGTTTAAACTTTGAGATAAAACTCACATAACATCAAATAACCAATATAAAAGCGAACAATCGTGGGGCACTTGGGTGGCTCAGTCGGTTGAACGTCTGACTTCAGCTCAGGACACGATCTCGCGGTCTGTGAGTCTGAGCCCCGCGTCGGGCTCTGTGCTGACAGCTCAGGGCCTGGAGCTGCTTGAGATTCTCTGTCTCCCTCTCTCTCTGCCCCTCCCCTGCTTGTGCTCTCTTTTGCTCTCAAAAATAAATAAACATAAAAAAATGTTTAAGTGCACCCTTCAGTGGTACCTAGTACATTCACAATGTTGTGCAACCACGGCCTCTAACTAGTTCCAGAACATTCTAGGCACCTGAAAAAGACACCCCAGACACCCTCCTTCACCCCAGAAGCCTCCGATCCTCTGTCTTTATGGATATTTCATACAAAGGGGACCATACAGTATGTGACCTTGTGTGTCTGGCTGCTTTCACTTAGAATAATGTTTTCATTGTTCATCTATAGATTATGTATCAGCACCTCCTTCCTTTTTATAGCTGAATAGTATTCCATTGTGTGGATATACCACATTTTGGAGTTTTTGTTTGTCTGTTCGGATACAGTACATTTTGATGATCCATTCACTTGTTAATGGACATTTGGGTCGTTTCCACCTTTTGGCTCTGATGAATAATACTGCTTGAACATTCATATCTATGTATTTGTTTGAATACATGTTTTCAATTCTTTGGGACATGTTTTATATTCTTTATTTTAGGGCATATTTCTAGGAATTTCTTATAGGGTAGGTCTTAGCATACGGGGCACACACACAGGCTCACACACCATATGGTCTTTTTAAAATTTAATTAAATTTTTAAAAATTTATTTGTATGTTTATTTATTATCGAGATAGAGAGAAACAGAGCATGAGTGAGACAGGGGCAGAGAGAGAGGGAGACACAGGATCTGAAGCAGGCTCCAGGCTCCGAGCTGTCAGCACAGAGCCCGACGCGGGGCTCGAACCCACAAACCGCGAGATCATGACCTGAGCTGAAGTCAGACCCTTAACCGACTGAGCCGCCCAGGCGCCCCTCGAATGTTATTGCTCTTACACTAAGTAAGAGTGTAGGTTGTTTTACAAGCGTTTTAGGGACTGGAATAAAATGCAGCCTACGCACTGGCCCCAGGCACGCTCCGCACTGAGAACCAGAATTTCTTCCCTGAGAATGTCAGATACATGACAGCACATTCGGAATACGGGATACAGTGTAGCCGTTAAGACAGTGTCCCTAGACCCGTGCCTCCAGGTCAGGAGAGTATGTCCCGCAGAACAGGCAGAAAGCCGGCGTCTACTATGCGAGGTGATCGGCATGCGCCGAACAATCCCTGTGCACAGATGACAAACTACAGGCACATTCGCGGTGGCACTCCGGGCTTTACGTCCCTTCGTTGTAATTTTGCATTTTGCAAATTGTCTACATTGCGAACGTTAGGTGGATTAAATGAGTTAATGCATCGCAACGACTGAGAACAGACCTGCGCACAGTGACTGCAGTAGAAGTCTTTGCTCTCCTTATACGGAGTTCGGCTTAGAAACACCATTTTTAAAGAAAAAAAAAAAACTGTCGTTCTATGCTTCCTCAGGGTCGGAGCTGCACCTCTGAGGGGGCAGGGAGGGTCTGTGGGAAGAAAGGCAGCACTCCTGTCCCTGACAACTGTCCCACGACGGGGTCAGACACTCCCCTCACCCCACGTCACCAAGATCCCCTGTCCGTTCTAGAAACTGCGAAGACGCTTCAGAGTGCTCTCAGGAGATTGTTGCTATGAAAGGTATAAAATTGCACCGGGCTGGAGTGCAAGGTGACACCGGGGGTGGCTTTAGTCTCAGGGGAGGTATCGTTTCCAGGCACCCATGGGGCTCTGCCCCCTGAAAAGCACCCACCTGCAGGTTTCTTCCCCTAATAGACAGGGTTCTGGGAGGAGGAGGGGCCACAGGGGACAGGAGGGGTGGGCCTGTATCTCTTGCCTCCCGCCCCCTTCAGGTGCCGCCCGGACACCTCGACCCCAGGCGTGAGCAGCTGTGCCTGCACGGCTTTGCCACGAGGGGGAGCTCCGGAGCTTGGCTGCGCCTCCTTAAGAGGAAAAGAAGGGAAATCATCTTAAGGCAGCAGCTCCTTCCTGCCGGCGGGTGGTGCAAGCAGGGCTGGGAGGGGCTGAGGAGCGGGTTTGGGATGATCTCCCTGCCTGGCCGCAGGACCGGCCCCGTAGGAGCGGCAGCCTGGGAAGGAGGCAGGAGGCAGGACTTCAGGTGCCCAGCGGGGCCGGAGGGTGGAGGGGTTCAGAGCTGGCCCCTCCCGGCCGGTCTTCGGGTGGCCGGAGGCGCCCCGAGGGCAGGGGGCTGGCGGGACTGCTGCTGGAAGTCGAGACCTGGCTGCTGGGCAGGAGAACCAAAGCGCCCGCCCCAGGGACCCTGCGAGAGCCAGCGTGACGCTGTGCGCGTGTGTTGGGGCCGCAGACGCCCGGCTGGTGCCCATGGGGCGTCTCCACCCCGGGGCTTCAGGAAGTGAGACTCGATCTCATGCCTGCCGTCAGAGTGGCCGACCGCCCGGAGCCTGCCAACACGCATGCACGCGCGCATGCGTCCACGGGCACGCGCACACAGACACGTGCGTCCACGGGCACGCATGGACACACGGATACACCCATACACGGGCACGCACAGACAGACACACGCATCCACCAGCGCGCACGCACAGACATGTACATGGGCACTCACAGAGACATGGACACACGCATACACGGGCACAGAGACACGTGTATATGGGCACGCACAGACACACACACGTACACGGGCACGCACAGACACGTGCACACACGCGTACACGGGCATGCACAAACACACACGGAGACACACGTACACGGGCACGCACAGGCACACGGACACACGCATACCTGGCACACACAGACATACAGACACACTGACATGCAGACACACGTGCACCCTATACGCCCACAGACACGCCCACACACAAACGCACTCATACACACAGGTTCACAGACACATGCTCACACGCAGTGCACTCACAGATACACACTCACACACAGTACACTCAGATGCATGTGCACCCACAGTACACTCAGCGACACGCTGCACGCCGGCACACGGTATACGCGCCCGCACCTACCCGCAGGAGCTAAGGTGACAAGACCCTCAGGAAGGAACAAACAAAGCAGAGGCGGGGCCCAGCCAAGCCCGTGGGCTGCTGGTCGCTCGCAGTCAGCCCCACGGGGCTGGGTCGTGACTGCAGCAGAAACGCGGTGATTTGCCCACTGACTGTTGTGCCCCGAAGGTCCCCTGGAGTCGATTGTTCTCGTGGCTGCGCTTTTTTTGGTGACTCAGCAGCTGGAGAGCCGGGTTCCTGGGAGGAAAGGAGCAGACCTGGACTTGGCGGGGCTGAATGTGCGGGAGATTCTAGCCCAGCCCCACCTTCCCACAAGTGACAGAGAGCAGGGTGATGTCCCCTCCTGCTGGCCTGCAGGGCTGAAACCTCCACCTGACTCTGCTCCGTGACCTTTGGAAACTTGAAAACAGACCTGGGAGTGATCCTGTCTGCCCAGGGTGCTGGGGGCACGGCCTCTACCGGAGACTGCTGCCTCCACCCGCTTCTCGGCTCGCCTCTGGGGTGGGCGAAGGGTTCCACCGGCTTCTGGCCAAGGCGCTTCCCAACCTGCTCCCTGGGCTCCCCACCGCCCCCTGCGAATCGTGCTCTCCTTCCCCTGCATGCAGCCTGCACCCGCACTGCCCCTCTTCAGGCCCCGCCCCAAAGGCCTGCTTCTCCTCTCTGGTCCTTCAAAATCTGCCCCCTCTTTGCACACTTTTTTAAAACATTAATTTAAAATTTTTTGGGGGGGCGCCTGGGTGGCTTAGTCAGTTGAGCATCAGAATTCAGCTCAGGTCATGATCTTTTGGTTTGTGGGTTCAAGCCCTGCATGATGCTCTGTGCTGACAGCTCGGAGTCTGGAATGTGCTTCGGATTCTGTGTCTTCCTCTCTCTCTCTGACCCTCCCCTGCTCACGCTGTCTCTCTCTCTCTCAAAAATAAATAAAACATTAAAAAAAAAATAAATTTTTAATGTTTATTTTTGAAAGAGAGATGGAGAGACAGAGACAGAGCACAAGGAGCAGGGGGAGGGCAGAAGGGGCTGAACGGGAGAAATAGCGTACAGGGCCACATGAGTGGGGGCAGGATGGCCCTGCCTCCAGGCAGCCCTCCGGAGGGGGAGAAGGGCCCCGGCCACTCAGCAGGAAGCCCGCCACCCACTGGAAGGGGCGATCTGCACCTGCCCCACAGACATGCAAGCCCTTCCCACCAGCGCTCAGACGCAGCCTGAACTTCTTGGAGCCATGCTTGGTCCCGAGGCCATCCTCCCCTAGGAGGCTGCAGCCTGAGCGGGCCCAGCGTTCAGTCCCGCAGCCCAAGGTCACAAAACCAGGGTGGACCCAGGATTTGAACGCAAGCCTCTCTGACTCCAAAGCCTTGTGATCGTGACCACGTCCACGCGGTGGTGGCGGAGAGCTAGGGGCCGCCCGCCTACCCTGTCCAGACTCTGTTCTGGACGCTGCCTCCACCTCGCGCCTCTGGCCCTCACACCCCCGGAAGGCAAGGTGTCATTCGCACCAGTTTTACAGACGAGGAAATGGAATTGTAATTGAGGACCTGACAGCGAGTTATGATAAACGGTGAAGGTAGTCTTTTGGGAGGTGTTTACCAGCAGCGTGAGCCAGGAGCTGGGCCTTCTGTCTACAAAGATGGAAGACACAGCGGTCCCTGAGCCCGAGAGCTCCGGGCACAGAGGGGACACACCCTAGCAGGTGCACTAGGAGGGTGGCGAGGGCAGGGGCTGCCAGAAAATGGAGGAGGGTCAGTCAGCAGACGGATGGACACCTTCTCCCATGCCCCTCCCGCCCCAGCACTTTGGGGACAGTATGCTCCGTCTGAGGCAGGAAGAATGACACTGATATTTGAGACATTAAATGGAACCTCAGTGCACCCATTTCTGTCCGTCCCTGGGGGGGGGCGGTTCTGGCATAAGAGCCTCAAATCAAAGCCCCGTGTCAACTGCTGCCTCGATGCCTGGCGATGTCTCCTGCGGAGAAGTCCCCTAGACAAATGACTGTTCGTGCCAAGCTGGGCGGGCACGGTTCTTGCTTCCGCCTCAGTGGTGGCCGTTAGCTTTCTAGCAGCCCGTGGAATTATTCAAACCAGCCAATTGCTTCCTACCAGAGAGGCCGAGGTCACACCATCATTTTGATACTACTTTGATACTCCTTAAAAAATTTTTTAAATTTTTTCATGTTTTTAATTTATTTTTGAGAGACAGAGATAGCATGAGCAGGGGAGGGTCAGAGAGAGAGAGGGAGACACAGAATCTGAAGCAGGGTCCAGGCTCTGAGCTAGCTGTCAGCACAGAGCCTGAGGCAGGGCTCAAACCCATGAACCGTGAGATCATGACCTGAGCTGAAGCTGGATGCTTAACCAACTGAGCCACCCAGGCGCCCCTTAAAAATTTTTTTAAATTTAATTTGAGGGTGGGGAGGGGCAGAGAGAGGGAATCTCAAGCAGGCTCCATGCTGGCAGCACTGAGCCCAATACAGGGCTCAGACCCATGACCTGTGAAATCATGACTTGAGCCGAAGTCAGATGCTTAACCGACTGAGTCACCCAGGCGCCCAAAGCTCCTTTTGATACTGAGTCTGTCTGCCACAGCCCACAGGCACGTTCACCTTGCTCCCGCGTGCAAGTCCTGTGTGGGCCAGCCTGGCGTGCAGGGTCGTCCCCCCAGGTCGTGAGTCCATGTGGCCAGTAAACTCTGACTAATCTCATCTCTCCCGGGCTGGGTGCTGCGTGTTCAGTCCTCCCTCACCGACAGGGTCAGGGAGGCGATTACACATGTGAGTTTGGTTTTCCGAGGAAGACTTGATGGGCCTTGGGGTGAAGACAACAGGCTGGGCTCTGAATGAGCGGAGCTGCACAGCGAGAGGAGAGAGAATGTCCCTGAACAAGGGGCAGAGGGTCCTGGGCAAGCCGGGCTGTGGGCGAAGGGTCCCGGCGGGAGAGGCCCTGAGACCCGCTGGGGCCGGGGCCGGGAGGAGGAGGGCAGCGGGGCAGAAATTCTCCTTGACTGGGTTCTCCGAGGGGCTCACGAAGAACGGGATATTCACTAGCGGTCACAAGCAGAGCTTTTTTAGTGTGTGGCTTGTGCCGGGTGTGTTTTGCGGGAAGAACTGCCTCCAATTTTCAACTCGGTCCTCAGAGCAAAGTGTTTTTCCCATTTCATGGATGAGGAAAACAGAGGCTGGAGAGGCCACTCCCTCGCCCGCAGACACCAGACTAGTGGACGGTGGAGTCTGCTTCACTCCTCACCGTTGGCCATGATGCCCCCGCGTGATGGCGGGCCGCCGTGTGCCCAAGGCTGGCCCACTTCCAGGATGTCCTTGTGGCTCTGTGCTCTTAGTTTTCACAGACTGCGGGGTAGCCCTGGGGAAAGGCTCCTCATCAGGGGTCCTGGAGTGGAGCCCCTGGAGAGGACGCCCTGCCTTGAGCAGCGGGGGGTGGCTGGGGATGAGCATCCTGCTTGGGTCACTGGGTCCCTGCACTGCCTGCCTGGCACCTTTTTCAGGACGGCAGGTAGTATTCAAAGTGACACTTTAAACCAAGAGGACTGGCAGGGAAGAGAGACAGCCTGCACCTCACAGTGTGTGTGGGGGGAGGAGGAAGTGGCTGGAATTTAGCTTCTGTCACTGCCTTTTGGATAAGCTTGGCCTTGACATGGCTGACACCAGAGCATGACTGAAGGAGTTTTCCATTTGCATAGTTTCCAGTTTATCTTTTGCTATTTTTTCTAATGCTTGGAAGAGGTTTTAAGTGCCCATCAATAATACTTCCCAAATGCTCACAGATGTTAGGTAATTGATTGGGTCTGGCACCAGAGCGTGAATGAGGGAGGAAGGAGGGTGCCCGGGAGGCATCCTTAGCATCTTCAGGCATGCGCCAGCCCTTTCTCCATCCTGCTAATGGGTTAGTGGGGTTAATCAGGGCCAGGGGTGGGGTCCCTGGCAGGGAAGACTAAGCACCTACTTGTCTGTTCTTGGTTGCCTTCTAAAGAATGTTCTCTTTTCCATTTTATTTTATTATGTTTCTTAATATTTATTTTATTTTTGAGATAGAGTGATGGTAGAGAAGGGACAGAGAGAGGGGGAGGACAGATGATCCAAAGCAGGGTCTGTGCTGACAGCAGTGAACCTGCTGTGGGCTCGAACTCACCAACCATAAGATCACAGCCTGACCCTAAGTGAGATGCTTAACTATCTGAGCCATCCGGACGGCCCCCCACTTTATTTTTAAGTGAAATCCAATGTTAATGGTAATGTGCCGATAGTTGAAAACATCAAAAAATAAAAAATCACAGCCCCACCCCTTCCCTGGCCCAACCCTCAGTTCAGGGACAGCCAATTATAATCTTTCATCTTTTTCTTCTAGGCTTTGTCTCCATGATTCTAAACGCTATGCTTACATTGTTATTTTCTTGATTTTTTAAGTTTTGATATTACCTATTTATTTCCTACTCTGGTAGGTGAGGGTTTAGGTGTCTTATATTCCTACTCTCACCCTCTATTCTTTCCCAGAATCCTCAGTATGGTTATATAACTTGTTGTTCTTAAATGGTCAATGTTTACATTATGTAAATATTGCCATTTTCTTTCTTCTACAGCTTTTTGTTTTTCCTGGTATTAATTATTGCCTTGGTTTTTCATTTGTATAGTTTTCAATTTAGCTTTTGATAATGTTTTCCCACATGCTTTGAAGAGTGTTCAGATACCAACAGTATCTTCCAAATGTTTATAGGCATGAGATAATATATCTGTTCTACTCTTCTCTTGGAGACCTTTCTTTTTGCTCTGATCTGGAGCCATCCTTTCCTTTTAAAAAAATGTTTACTTATTTTTGAAAGAGAGAGAGTGAGTGTAAGAGAGAGGCAGAGAGAGGGGGAGACAGAGGATCCAAATCAGGTTCTGGGCTGTAGCAGAGAACCTGTGGGGAGCTCAAACTCACCAACCATAAGGTCATGTCCTGAGCCTCAGTGAGATGCTTAACCGGCGGAGCCACCCAGATGCCCTGGAGCCATCCTTTCCATCATTTTTTCCTTCTCCATAATTCTGAGACTTCCTCTCACTATTTTCCTGTGGTTGAGTCCCCTGTTACTTGGATTCTATGTATTTGTCTAACTTGATTTATTTCCTCATTCTGCTGTAGCACATCCTCCACAGCTTTCATAGAAGGTGTAAGTGAGAGTAAGTGTCCTGGTGACTCTGAAATCCTCCTATACAGGGGGTCTTACTCTGCTCTATCCTTCCACTGACTCCCTCCATGATCCAAAGAGACAAAGTCATCTAGAAAGAAATCTCAGGCCAGATCTAAGTGAGTTGTAGATGTCACAGGAAGAGGACAGCTGTGGGTCCTCAGTCTCCAGGGGACACTGCCTCCTACATCTGCCCAGGGCTCACCCCAGCTGGTCTGGCCTTGAAGATAAACCCCTGTCTTCCCAACCAGTCTGCTCAAGTGCTAACCTGATCTCATGATTTCTACCCTCTCCTCTGAAAGATCATATGGAATGAGCTCCTGCCTTAGATACCAGCTTGGGGCTTCAGCCTTGAGTGAGCCTCACACACTCAGTGGCCACAGGTCCCCCCTCCCCGTCCCCACCCCCCCCACCTTGATGTTCTTTTTCTGCAGAAAAGAATAACCCCTCCTACCCTTACACAGCCTACTCCCCTTCCCAGGCTTGTCTCTACTTTATGTCCTAAGCCAGTTCAGGTGGAGAGGCCCTGAGCTCAGAGTCAGAGGCCTGGATTTGATCCCTAAACCCAGCAATTATGAAGAAGTCACTCAGCTCCATTTTACAGCTGGGGAAACAGAAGCTCAGAGACTCAGACTTTCCCGTGGTTAAATGCGCACAAATACAAAAGGGCTTATATGGTATTTAAACACTACACAGAGTTTGGAGTTATCAGTTTTGAAAGAAATCAAGTCATTCTTGGGGGCCCAGTCTATCAGTTAAGTTGCCAAGTTACTGCGATTTTCATCATCCGTTTCACCTGTGGGCAGATGCAATGCAGAACTGAGTGACTCTCTTGAAGCTAGAGGGACCCAGAGTTTCCAGGAGCTCATTTTATTTTATTTTTAAATTTTTTTTAATGTTTTATTTATTTTTGATGCAGAGAGAGACAAATCATGAGAGGGGAAGGGGCAGAGAGAGAAGGACACAGAACCGGAAGCAGGCTCCAGGCTCTGAGCTAGCTGTCAGCACAGAGCCTGACGCGGGGCTCGAACCCACGAACGTGAGATCTGACCTGAGCCGAAGTCGGAGGCTTAACCGACTGAGCCACCCAGGCGCCCCAGGAGCTCATTTTAAAGCATGAAGATTTAAGTGTTTAGAGCAGTAGCACAGCCTTGGCTGAGCATTAGGCTCACCTGGGGAGCTTTAAAAAATGCCGCTGCCCAGGTGATGCCGTGGGCCCTCTAAACCAGAGCCTCTGGAGCAGGGTCCTGGCCTCAGTGTAGTTCAAGCTCCCAGAGAGTTCCAAGAGCAGTCAGAGTTAAGCAAGCCTTGCATCAAGGGCTCCCTTATGGGAGTGATTCTCAGCTCTGGCTGGACATTCAAATCCCGGTCCTAGGGGGATCATGGAAACACCGATACCAGAACCTGGCCCCAGAGAGCAATTGACTTGGGGCAAAAGCAGCCCAGGGGATTCAAATGTGCAGGCGGGTAGAGGGACTTTGCTGCAAGGCCTTACAATCTTTCTCTCAGAGCGCCAGGAATTAGAGGGCAGAGGCTGAGTGTGGGTGTCTTGTGATCCACGGAGCTTTAGGGTGTAAAGTGTACTTTGCCTGGAGGAGCCACAGGGAGCTGATGTTGCCTCTCTCTGCTTCTTGTTCTGCCTCCACAGCTGCCACTGGCGCTTCTTTCCAAACCATTTCCTCCACCGTCGTCCCTGCCAGTGCACCAGACCTTGTAAGCCCAGGGGGGACGCAGTACGATCTTCCAGCTCAGCTGGAAAATGCTCTCTTGGCAAAGTGGGAGAGGCCAGGGCCGGAGGGTGCACTTGCCAAATGTGTGCCTGCAAAAGAGTCTCGGCTTGTTCCTTGGTTCCTCTGCCCACCGTCGTGGGGAGGTCAGCCTGGTATCTGAGGACACTCAGAGATGGCCTGCAGAACACCTCAGTCCTATAGCACACCATGAAGTGGGGGGGGGGGTATTGAGAGTGGAAGGCACTTTTTTTCCCCTGGAGAGAGAGTAAGGGATCTGGCTTTGTCTTCCTGGAGAGAAGAACTTTCTCACTGCTTGAGCCTTGGCTCGCTCGTTGCCTCCAGGTGTACAGAGCACCATCCTCACAAAGGGGAGATAAACCCATTCATCTCCTGGTCCACAGATGACTGGCTGCAAAACAGCAAGATGTGGGCTTCACTTCCTGGGCACCATGACAACATGCTGGGCTGGTCTTTTGTGAACTGTTGGATTCGCCCTCCCTGAGTTAAAGCTAAGTGTCAGGCATTGCAGGGCTGCCAGAATTCCTGGGTGAAGAGTACAGTCCTTGTCTTTAGGATCCCCAAGCCCACCCCTAGTGCCGTGCTGCCTGGAGCCTGGACCAGGCTGAGCACAGAAGCAGGTGGGTTCCATGTTGGCATTTTCACGCGCTCACTGTTGACTTCGGACTTTGGACAGCGGTTTTCTCACCTGTCAAATGGGGTAATAACTGGTTTACTTACTAGGATTTTATGAGGTTCAAACATAATAGTGTGAGTGAATGGCTTTGAAAAGCATTTCCAAGGCACATCCACACAAGGGATTATAGGGCGAGGTCCCTCTGGCTCAGTGGTGCTCTGAAGCTGTGTGCACAGCTCACGATCCTCCATGGAATTGGAGACTGTAGAATCATCGCCTTTGGAGGCTCACTTTGTTATGTGTGCACAGAGAAGAAGAAGGGGGGGTGCGGGGGGTGGCCTTTGCCTTTTACGGCAGTCTGGGAACTTGAAACACTCACGCCCATCATTCTTAGAAAGCTTTTTATAGTCCTTCAGAAGCTTATGTCTCTGCAGATCCACACATCACAGGTACGCAGCTAGAGAGGGCTTGTTAAATCGTGAGCTAATGCAAGGGCTAATTAAATGCTTCTGACACTTGTTACCATCCGCTGAGCTGGAGTGAAGTCTGAAAGTTCTGTGTGTTTTATTAAAGCCTCAAGTCACCACCACCCCGTGGGGCTGAGCGCTCGTGGTTTGAGCCCTAGAACTAGGGAAACAATATCAGAAGACGAATTCGATCCTTAAGGGATTTCCATTTTAAGACACAAGCTGTGGGGATTATTCCAAAATTACTTCAGTTAATTAAAAAAGAGAAATGCTTTGAAGTAATTTACGAGTGTTTATGCATTTTGTCTCAGAGTGGTCTCTTCGGAGATACTGAATTCCGGGACTGTGTGACTCTCTCTTATCACTGACTGCAACAGGACAATCTGTGAGATTCATTATGGACATTGATTTTCTAGATCCTTCCGTAACTCGGAAGACTCCTGGTTAGTCGGGCTTGGAAAATGGATCGACCGGTTTCTCCAAAGCAGCCCCTCCCCCACTCCTCCAGTAGACGTGTGAAATGTTCACTTCCATGGTTGAAGAGAGGTGGATGGATTGTCATCACATCCCCCTCATCTCCGGTGCTCTCTTTCTCCCCAAAGCCTTTTCCGTTTATTGGTTTTCAGTTTTAGATTCAGTTCCAGGAGAAAGGAATAGGAAGCCTTTTATTCCAAAAGAGTGGGGTGTCTATTTTTTCCTTAATGATTTGTAAGGGTTCTTGATTTATTCCAGGCATGACTCCTTTGTCAAATATATGTATTGTACATCTCTCCCTCCACTCTGCGGATCGTCAGTCCCTAAAAAGCAGTCAGCGCCTGTCAACCTCACAAAAGAGAGAGAGAGAGAGAGCCACTCATTGTAGGGTACTGGAAAAGGCTACTTATAGTCTTACCAACACGTCAAACCTGAGCCTGATCTAACTGCTAATCCACAGGAATCATGGGAGACGGAGGAAGCTGGCAAACCACACCACGGGGTGTAGGATTCAGCTCCTGGAAATCTCTACAGGACAGGTGACCCTCCTTTTCAATGAATATGCTGCAAGGAAGATGGGTAGATTCTAAGAAACCGAAGAGCCATACCAACCAAGTACAATGTTTGAAACATCTTTGGATCCTGATTACAGTAAAACCATAAACAAAAAATTAAGACATTTGGAGACATTTGAACACTGGATATTCGATGTTGAGAAGAAGTCAAGGTCATCTCTTACAAGTCCAATAATGATACAGCAGTCATTGCTTAGAGGAGTCCTTCCCTTGCAGAGATGCCTACCGAAGTACCTACCCGTGGGTGAGGTTGAGGATTTGCTTAAAGAGAATCTGACGAGGGGCAGCTGGTGGGGGAAAAGAGGATGCTGAATTCACCAAGGGTTGATCATTAGTGAAGCTAAGTAACAGGTGCATGGATAGTCACTGGAATGCCTCTGCATGTAAGTGTTTGAAATTTTCCACAACGGAAAGAATTTTTAAGCAAGTGGTTTGCTTTGAGCCAGGGTGCCGCGTGACACATCGTTAAAGTCTCACGAGCAGCGAGTCCCTCTTTTCCCTGTGGGGTGGTTCGCTGGCTTCCCATGCTGCTGAGCCTTCAGAGCCAGCCCTGCGTGCTGCCCCACTTTTGGCAACTCCCTTCATTACATGAGGATGATGTGAAGGCTTCTAGTTGCCTAGCAATGGCTGGCAGAAAATCGATGCCCCACTCCGCAGCACAGCAGTCGAATATTGATTATCTGGGTGATTTGGAGATTTGCTCCCTGGATGAACAAATTTTTCCCCCTGGGTAATTGATCAGAGGCATGACAGAAGGTGAGCAAGAGACATTGAAAAGAAGGGTTGGAACCGGGTGGAGAGACTGGCAAGGAAAAGGAAAGTGTTCAGGGCAGAGGGTGGAGAGCAGCTGACTGATGTGAGCCAAGTCAGCATTGTCGCCCGGTACTCAACCCTGAAGCTCTGCTCTGCAAGGCCTCGCAGAAGGGACGGCCCTGGATTCAGCACCACCGCTGCTGGACAGAGCTTGGGGGTGGGTAGGTGAGGAGGTCCCGTTTCTGAAGGTGGGCCTGGAGACACTGCGCGTTTCCTGAGGGCGGGGACTCCTCCTTCCCTGTTACAGCTGACTGGCTCGGGTGGTTAGCACATCCTAGCCTGGAGCCTGGCATTGACCAATTGGTTTGAGCAGTTGAGGGAGCTTTGCTCCGCTAATAGCCACATTGATAAGCGATTGGGGTGGCTGTTTGCTGGGAAGCCTGGTAAAATAATGGACCTGACTCTGTGTAATGGGACCCTCAGTCCTGGCAAAGCTACTGCAGGTTTATGCTCCTCTTTGGGAATGATCAGCAAGGCCGATTCCTGCCAATTTCATATTCAAAAGAACAGCTGGGGAGAATGTGGAGGGAAAGGAGGCCTGCCCCCTTGCATTAGCTAACTATTCTTGTCTAACAACCAATTCCAAAACTCAATGGCATATAACAATGAGCATTTGTTTCTCACTCATTTGTCTGTAGGTCAGTGGGAATTTGGCTGATCTCGTCCGGGCTCAGCTGGGCTCGGCTCCAAGATTTGAGTGGGGTCTAGGCCTGCTCTGCGGAGCCCCTGTCCTCATCAGACCTGGAGTTTACTCAGAGCTCATTCCAGTCGTGGGAGAATGTGGGTGACCAGAGGCCAAGCCAATAAGCATGTGTTTGCTTCGGCCCATTGCTCATACCACGTCTGCTAACGTTTCGTTGGTCAAAGCAAGTCCCAAGGTCAAGCTCAATATCAGTGGGGCAGGGAATTATGCTCTGCCCACAGTGCACACTGTGAAAACTTGCTGAACAGTAATTTAATTTACTTGAAAAGTGGTCTGTATTTTAGCTAGGACAGTTCTGAAAGCGGCAGTGATTGGAGAGGGGAAATCAACAGTGCGTGTTCCAGTAGCAACTGCGTAGGAAGGGTCTGTCTCTGGCCCCCCTGCCTTCCATGGGTCCCTGAGGGTAACTGATATAGGAACCCGCAGCTGCTGGGAATTGATGTAGGGGCCAAGGGAACCTTGGAGATGAGGAAAATGTGCCTGCAGCTTTTCTGAGCTGAGCAGTCTTGCAGGATTAAAAGTTCTGTGTGTGTGTGTGTGTGTGTGTGTGTGTGTGTATCTCTCTCTATTTATAGACTCCTGGGGGGGGGGTGCAGGGATAAGTAAGGCTTCCATCAACACCAGGCAAAGGAGGCAAAGGGATTCTCAAGTCTGCCGAAGATGTATCATAGATGCAGTGGTGTTTGCACAGAAATCTCCGGCGTGTAATAAAGTCTGGGAAGAGCAAGGAGACTGAAATTAAAACATAGGCCGGCTAGTTACTAAACACAGTGTTTGCTGGGAGGTGCTAGCAGCTGTTTAAATTCCAGAGCATGGACTAGCATGTCATTCTGTCTTCTTCACCTGGCAACTCCACAAGACGCTGGCTGGGCACTGAAGTGGAGTAACTGGGTAAGCAAAGCCATCAGGATCCAACAGATTCCAAGGTTGGTGCAAATACCAGATGTGCCCAGAAGCCCCTGGCTAGTTCCCATGGCTGAACCTCAGAGAGCGGGGGATGTCCTCCTTTCTCCTTCCAAGGAAAAAGTGAAGAAAAATGACATCAGCCCTGGCACACAGGGAAGCCATGGACCCCTTCTCTGCCTCCCACCTGCCACAATGCTTTTTCTCCAAATGTAGGCTCAGAGAAAAAGATGGCATCATTTCTGGAAATGGTGGAGGAGGCTCCCCACAATATATAGCAATGCGCTAAGTCCTGAAATATCTTTAGGCTAAGAAGAGTGTATAAGAGCATTCCAGACTAAGGAGAAAGCAAGAGAGGGCCAGAAGTCCAAGTCAGTGACATACAGTATGCAATGCTTTAGTGTCTGTGTCAGTCAGCACTCGCCCCAGCAATGCTGTGTAACAAATAACCCCACAACATAGTGGCTGAAAACAGCAATTGTGTGTTCTTGCTCAGATCCATGGGTGGGCTGGAGTGAAGTCGCTGTATCCCATGTGCATTCATCTGAGGCCCCAGGCACAGCAGGAACCCACAGGACACCCTTCTAGAGATGGATAAGTCCAAGAGGCAAGCTCAAGGGCATGGCACTTGGCACCCCTGTCTACGTCACCACTCAGAAGGAAGCCCTCCCTCCTCACCTGCACCTCTTGTGGTGTGAGGCCCAACCGTAAGGTGTGTATTAGATGCTACCTTGACATCTTTGAGTCTTACAAGACCCCAAAGGCCTAACTGATTTGGGTTACTTTCATCAGATACCCCTCCGCCCCCCACCCCCGCGATGGGGAAGGTCTCCCCAAAGGAGCTCCTCTATCAGCCCAACCAGCCGCACCTCGCCCGGCCCTCAGCCTCATGGGCTCTGTCCCCTGTCCCCTGCAGAATTATTCAAACAAGCTGATTATATCCTCCAGGGGAGCCAGGGGGCACCCCACCCTCCTGCTAACACAAAGCCGGCCTCCCATGGCCCTGGATCTTCAGTGCTCCTGTGTGCAGCCCCCACGAGGCCCTGCATGGTGGGTGGTGTCCTCTCCCCCAGGTTGTGAGTCTCTGCTGCTAATAAATTGGGGACAGTCGCATCCGTCCAGTGTCAGGTGCCGTGTGCGTGGCCATATTGCACTATTTAGTGTAGGGTTCTCTCCTTCCCTATGGAAGTAGTCGGAACACCTCCTGTCCTGGTCTTGTTAGGCCTTGGGTTGGTTATATGCATTTGGCCCTTACCCCTCTTTCCCTCAAGGTCAGGGACAGTGAGGCCCCTTCTTGGTGGCTTCAGCACCTTACCTGGCCCATGGCATCGGGTCTGGAAATGTGCATGGGGCCAGATGTTCTCTTCACTCCCTCCCCCTCCCCCCCAGTTCTCCTGAAGCCCCTCCTCCAATTCCTCACCCCTCCAAGACCCATGGGACCCAATAAACCCTTGTAATCTGGGGCCACGTCTTGCTTTCTCAGTCTTCTTTGTCCACACCTAGGCTGAGTCGGGGAATTCTGGGCCAACACGTGTAGACCACCGAGGAGCCCTTGCAAAGACTTCTCCGGAATCAATACCCCAAGGCCACTTAAATATCATCTGAAACCAAGCCAGTCCCCCCACCCCCCGCCCTCCTCTCCCTCGCTCGCCTCCCAGTGATGTTTAATTTTTCTCTAAATGAACTTGCACAGTGTCACACGGCATTACCGCACCTTGGAACATCCCTATCCTGATCTCCGCGCAGCAGCTGACATGCCAAGTGACAGCGCCGCTTCCTCTAAGGACACTTTCCGGTAATGTAGCTGATTAAAATATAGCTGACTGCAGGGAGGCAGCGGTGCTCCCGCCGGCCGGGCTGAGCCAGGGAAACGCAGAGATAATGAATAACGGTTTGTGGCAAAACTGATAATGCTCCCGCTATTATATGGGCTGAGGCTGCGGCTTCAGTTAATCGCGCTAAATTGCTGGGCTGGAGCCGTATTCTGCTGGAGGCCTGGCTGCTGCCCTTCCTCTTTTGAAAATGTCCATTTGTGTGAAGTTGGGCTCTTGTTCCGGCCTCCTGTCACTCCATTCAAATAAGCTGGCTATTTTTGCTGCCGGCCGCTGTGGGAGTGTGAGTTTGGAACCGGGTAGAGCTGCGCGTGCCATCTGCTGGCGGGCGTGCCCACCTCCCACGGGGGTGCGCGCCATGTGCGCTGGCCGCCCGGCGGATGCACGGGGAGCTCGGGGTCCCGGGGAGCAGACAGACACCGGTCCGTAGTGAGGAAATGGGTCTGGTGCCAGCCTGTGGGTTGGTGGTTCGAGTCCAGCCTCCTCCACTTTGTAGCCACAAGACCTTGAACCTCAGCCTTGAAGGTCAAGGCAGCCTCACAGAGGAGGTGTCCGGGAGCTGAGTTTGGTAGGGGAGGAAGGCTACGGGGCCATGTCCTCGCGAACCTCCAGGGGCCGCCCTGACCCATCTCCTCCATCGGCTCACGGTCAGCACAGCCCCACCCGACCGGGGTCTCAGTCCCTTCCCTCGTGGTGGGGGAGTCTGGGGCACAGTCCACGCGGCACTGGGGGCCCAAGCAGGCTTGAGCCTGGGTTCCCGGCACATCCTTCGCTGGTATGTCTTGTGGTCCCGCCACCTGGGGTCTCTTCGGATAAATGATCCACCTCTAAATCCTGGCCTCAGGTTCTGCTTTGGGGAACCCAGCTGGGTGGCGGGGAGCACTCCTCATCCTTCCCCCACCAAGCCTACCCTTCCGGCGACCAAGTCATGAGAAGAATCTTCTCTGTGACACGTACCGTGGGCAGACGGGTGTGCAGGAGGCCACGCCCAAGAGAGGAAGCCACGCCCTAGAGGGGCGAGTCCAGCCCAGCCTTCCACCACCACCCAAAAGAGAGGCCTGGGGGCTCAGAGCTCCCTGGGGGAGTAGCTGGGGTGTCTCCCCAATTACTGCAACCCACCCCCTGCCTCTCCACAGACGTCAGCAGCGGGGAGGGGGGGTGAGGAGGGTTCCCGCGGGTCCTTGGGTCCCAGGGCCCTACCTCAGCCCCAAACCCACCAGAAAGCACCCAAGGGCAGCAGACAGGCCGACTCACTCAGTGCAGGTTCTAGTTCGAATCCAAGCGTACCCATTAGCACTGCGCAGGAACACAGTAAAACCTGGTCCTCAGCAGCAGACAACACAGAACAATCACTTTTGCTCCCAAAGAGTCTGCAGGTCGTCGGCAGGACAGTGGGGTTTTGCGGCCGGACGCGGGCGTGGCTGACCTCGATTGGCCCTTCGTGCACCTGCTGGCCATTGGTGCTGACTGGTCTCGGACAGCCACAGCTGGCCTCCGTGTGGCCGCCATCCTCCCCGAGGTCGGCCTGGGACCTGTGCTCAGGGCGGGGGCCCAGGAGAAAGTGGAGGCCGAGGCTTGGAGCCGACATAACTTTGGCCCCATCCTTGTGGGAGGTCAGGCAGCCCGGTCCAAGGGGTGGGGGACAGGCTCCGCATTGTCACAAGGGCGTGGGTAGAGGGGAGCGTGGAGGAAATCAGGCCACTGACCAAAGCGCGAGGCAGCCTCTTGGGCAGAAAAAGCCAGGCCCAGCCCATGCCCTGCTCCTCTTAGCCGTGTGTCCCTGGGCTGGACGCTGAATTTTATCTGCAAAAGGAGATTAAGGCCCCCTCTGAGGCTTCTAGGGACAATTCAGTATTTATTGAGTATATACTATGTGTCTAGCGTTCTCTGGGGACAGGGACGGAGCTGTGGATGAGACACTGGTAGCTCACACTGTAGCAGCAGGAGACCACAAAGAAACAGCCCAGCAAAAAAAAAACCCAAAACAGAACCTTGGAAGGTGCTAAGTGCTGTGGCAAAGCAGGGCAGAGGAGCTGCGGGCGGGGAAGGAAATAGGGTGTCAGGACAGGCTTCGCTGACAAGGTGACGCTTGATCCCAGGCACAGAGGCGATGAGGATGTTAGCCATGTGATTATCAGGCAGGAGCGTTCCTGGCAGAAGCACGAGCCAGTGCAAAGGCCCTGAGGCAGGAGTGTGGCTGGTGGGTTTGAAGAACAATAAGGAGACAGCGTGGCGGGGGCGGAGTGAGTGAGGAGACGTGGGTGCAGAGGTGACCGGGCTAGATTGTGAAGAGCTCGGGGGCCTCCATAAGGACATTTGTGGAGTGAAATGGGAGCCCGTAGAAAAGCCGGAGCATTTGGCTACCGTGTGTGTGTAGGCTCCTGTCCTCTGTGCTGAGAATGCACTATGAGGGCTGTGGTGGCCTCAGAGCCTTCGGGGTGTGGCATCTGTGACCCGTGAGAGTGGCCGCTGAGGGAGGTGGGGGTAGTTCTGGTGCCCCTGCGGGTGTATTTTGAAAGGAAAGGAGGATTGGCTGTGGGCTGGTCAAGGCCCCGGAGGCAAAAGGGGGCCAGGAAGAGTACCTGGACCTGAGCACCCAAGTCCAGACAGAGAGGACACCCAGCAGGCGAGGCACAGCGGGCGAGGTGAGTCCTGCGGGCCCGGGTTGGAGTCCCACCCCCACCGCCTGCTAGCTGTGTGGCCTCAGTCAAGATGCTGCCTTCTCTGTGCCTCTTTGCAAAGTGAGCAGCTAATGTGGCCTCTTCCTCCCGGGACCCATGAGGACGCAGGGACTGATGTCTGCAGCGCCCCGTCTAAGACTGACTGGGCATCTGGCAAATGGGGTCCCATCCGGACAGGGATGCCTCAGTGACGAGTGGCATGGGGCCCCTGGGGTGCCGCCTGGTCCTTCTCCTGGCCTGGCAGGGGCCCAGGGAGTGGGAGGCCCCTTCCAGTTCCCACCGCTGAGGACCTGGGGTCGTAGTTTGGGTCAACTGACCCCTGAGGAACCGCGGGGCGAGTCTCTACCAAGGACTTAACCACCTCCAGGTCTGGAGTGAGCTTCTCTGTGCACCTTGCAAATCGTGCCTGGAACTGGGACCCAGCCCTGGCATCGCCCCTCTTGGAAGACTACCTCCCACCCTTAACCCCCCTACCCCGTCCCCCATCCAGGCCAGACAGCGCCCCCCAGTGGGCGGGGCTTGTGAAAGGTGACTCATTAAATGGACAATCAAATGCAAATTGGCGTGCACCGTTTTCGTTAGCTTTTTATATAAGTAAACGGGCTAAATCAGGAAAACATCTCTGGGCAGACCATCTGTCTCAATTTGAGCTTTGAAAAATACGGTCACCTAGCAATGTTCCCGTGTCAGACTCTATAAACGAAACACGGGGCAGACAAGGGACCGTCAGTCCTGCTCTGAAAGCGGGGGGTGCGCCTCGGCCCCGCGGAGCATGGGAGGCCCCGGGTGGAGGCCAGACCCAGGGGACAAGCCCCGGCTCACCCCGTCTGCCCACCGCAGCCACACGGACATGGGCAGCGATTTTAGCAGCACTCTGCCGTCCTGCATGTCCCGCGTCTCTGTGGCGCTCGCTATGGCCACACTTGGCTGCCTTTGGGGCACCCCCACCCCCCCACCTGGCCCTCCTGATGCAGAAATCAGGTGCCGCCGCTAAACAGTCTCTAGAGCAAAGGGAAGCAGCTCAGACCGAGTTCCTGGGGGCCCGAGGGACATGGGGTGAGTGGGGCGGGGGCGGTGAGTGCCCAGTGTGGAAGCATCCACGGGCAGCCCTCTCCTGAGAATGCCAGAGAGGGGGTCAAGGACCCAGCTTGAGCTGGACCACATACTCATAATCTTTTCCCCATCTGTGACCATTATCTTTTGCTTGTTATATTATTTGAATATCGATGAGGCCCCCGGCACGAAAATAGAAAACACACAGGTGTGCAAATGGGGGGGAACCTTCGAGAGGCATCACGCTGTGCGTCTCTGACACCTGCGTGGTGGCAGAGGGAAGAGCCCCGGGCCCTCGTGTCCTCACAGGGAGGCAGAGCCCACCCCCCCTACCCCGCCCTGTGTGGGCGTCCCTTTGTCTGGGAAGATCTTTCCTTGCTCTGGGCTTGATCGTACTGCTTCGCTCCGTTGTGGGACAGTCCCAGGGCACTGGGCCAGCCCCCCCCTACCCCGCCGCTGTATCTGTTCCCGGTAGGGAGGCGTCAGGTGCCCCACAAGACAGGGGTGAGTGCAGACCAGCTCCTGGCGCTGGCTGCGCGCCAGACCTGTGACCCCGGGGACCAATGCTCGCTGTTGAGGCCGTCTGGCCCTCTCTGTTCTCTGCGCGAGTAACACCCGGTCCATCCCGCGCCTGTGAGGCCTGTGTCTTTCTTGGGGAGCCCAACACCTGCAGACAGCGCAGGGGCTGACACCCTGGGGTGCTGCTCTGGTGGCAGGTCCCCCAGCTCTGGGTCCTCCCCCCGGAGGGGAGTGGGCGTCACTGATGTTAATGGTTGCAGGAAGGGTAGAGGGATTGAGGATGCAAAGGGGACAGGGAGGTGGCCTGGAAATAGGAATGGCCCGTAGAGGGTGCTCCAGGGGCTGGAGGGACAGGGTCACTGGTGAGGCTGTGCGCAGGAACAGAGTCATGGCTGAGGTGTGGCCCGAGGCAGAGGGAGGCCGGGAAGCTCTCCCGTACCCCCACCTCCCATTTGCTACCGGCACCTCCTATGGCCTGTCACCAGGCAGAAGCCCCAGGAAACACAGGCAGGGTTCAGACCCCCGAGGCTCAGCCCCAGAAGGCAAGGAATGGATCGGAGGGTGCACAGGGCCAAGCCTGCCCTGGTCAGAGGTACATTCTCAGGACAAAACTCAGAAGGTACCGGGATAGTTTCCTAAGGCTGCTGGGAAAAATCACACAGACCTGGTGATTGAAAGTGATGCGTATTTCAAAGCATCAGGGTGAGTCAGTCAGTTGAGCGTCTGACCTCAGCTCACGTCATGATCTATTTGTTCATGAGTTCGAGTCCCATGTCGGGCTCTG
>NC_043716.1:54313399-54325903 GCF_006229205.1 Suricata suricatta | reverse complement strand
GGCTCCAGGCTCTGAGCTGTCAGCACAGAACCCAATGCAGGGCTCCAACCTATGAACTGTGAGATCTTGACCTGAGCCTAAGTCGGCCGCTTAACTGACTGAGCCACCCAGGCCCCCCAATAAACATTTTTTTCTAATTAAAAAAAAAGCAGTTTACGTTTCATCTCTTGTTCTTCCCCACTGAGCTGGAATGGGCTGGGCTGGACTCCCTCCGGAGACTCAGGGACAGTTGGTCTCCTTGCTTTTTTGGCTTCTAGAGCCACATTTGTTGCGACCCTTGCCCGGTGTACAAAGGCACGGGGTGGAGTCTTCATACCTCTGTCCCCCTGAAGCTCCCCATGCCTTTTCTTTTCCTTCAAATCTCCCTCTGCTTCTCTCTCATAAGGACACCTGTGATATTTGAGGTCCTTCCGGAAAATCCAGGATAAGCTCCCCATCTCAAGATCATTACCTTAATTATATCCGCGAAATCTCTTTTGCCACATAAGGTTCTGTTCACCAGATCCTGGGATTAGGAGCTGGATATTTTTCGGAGCCACTATCCAGCCTTTCACAAGTATACAAGTGCAGAGCATTTGTAATAGTTAGCTACTGCCGCGTAACAAATTCTCCCTAAGTTCGGCAGCTCACAACAGCAAATGTTTCTCATCTCACACAATTTCTGTGACTCGGATATCTTGGAGTCACCTAGCTGTGTGGTTCTGGCTCAGGGTGTCTCACAAATTTGCGGTCAGGGCTGTGGTCGTGTCTGGGCTTGACTGGGAGGGACAAGCCACCTGAGGTGGCTCACTCACGAGGCTGTTGCAGGAGGCCCCAGGTCCTCACCTCGAGGGCCTCTCCGTGACGCCGCCTGAGTGTCCTCACATGGTGGCAGCGGGCGGGCTGGCTTCCCCCACCCCAAGTGTTGTAGGACAGAGAGAGCAGGCTGGGAGCACGGTGCCTCTTCTGAGCTAGCCTGAGTGACAACGCACCCCAGGACTGGGTGGCCCAGCAACAGAAATAATCTGTTCTCACAATTCCGGAGGCTAGAAATCCGAGATCAAGAGGTGGGGAGGATTGGTTCCCTCTGGGACTTCTCTCCGTGGCTTGTAGATGGCCACCTTCATCTATGTCTTCACATGGTCCTCTGTGCACTTCTGTGTCCAGATTTCATCTTCTTTCTTCTCCTCCTTTTTTCTCTTCTCCTTCTTCCTCTTCCTCTTCTTCGTCATCTTCTTCTTTCCTCCTCCTCCTCTCCCTACTCCTCTTCCGCCTCCACCTCTGCTTCCCCCCTGCCCCCCCTCCTCCTGCTCATCCCTTTCTTCCTCTTCTCCTTGAGAGAGAGAGAGAGAGAGAGAGAGAGAGTGAGAGAGAGAGAGAGAATGCACACAAGCAGGGGAGGGGCAGAGGAAGAGAGAGAGAGAGGATCTCAAGCAGGCTCCATGCCCAGCCCAGAGCCTGACTCAGGGCTTGATCTCATGACAGTGTGATCATGACCTGAGCCAAAATCAAGTCAGATGCTTAACTGACTGGGCCCCCCAGGCACCCCCAGATTTTCTCTTTTTATGAGAATACAAATCCTACACCATCAGGGCCATGCATATGGCCTCACATTACCTTAACTACCATTTTATTTTTATTTTTCTTATGTTTATTTTTGAGACAGAGGGGGAAGAGGCAGAGAGAGAGAGGGACAGAGGATCCAAAGTCGCTGCACTGACAGCAGCAAGCCCCATGCGGGGCTTGAACCCACGAACCGAGAGATCATGACCGGAGCCGAGATGCTTCACCTACTGAGCCACCCAGGGACCCTCCATTAATTACCATTTTAAAAGCCTCTCTCCAAATACAGTCACCTTCGGGGTGCTGGGGGTTAGGACCTCCATGTGTGAATTTAGGAGGGGGCCCCATTCAGCCCTCCACACAGCCTCGGAAGTGATATACCTCTGTCTTCTCTCCGGCCCACAGACCAATCCTGCTGCACCGACGGGACCGGAAAAGGGCGTGAATACCAGAAGGCTTCTCCCCCCCTCCCCCAGGGAGAATTCTTACTAGGTCTTTTTTTTTTTTTTAATGTTTATTCTTGAGAGAGAGACAGAGCATGAGCAGGAAAGGGCCAGAGAGAGAGGGAGACACAGAATCCGAAGCAGGCTCCAGGCTCTGAGCTATCAGCATAGAGCCCAACGCGGGGCTTGAACTCATGAACCGTGAGATCATGACCTGAGCCAAAGTCGAAGGCTTAACCGACTAAGCCCCCCAGGCGCCCCAAGTTCTTACTAGCACTTGTGTGTGATTCTAGGACTACTGTATGTGTGGACTTGCACACACGTGCAAGCATACAAACGCGCTCTCCACCCTGAGCCCGCCCGCGAAGGCCCGTTCCCTGGAATATTCGTCTGTGTGAGCGGCTCCCATTTATTTAACCGGCCCTCCGAATGTTTACGTTGTTCCCGAGATTTTGCCACTGCGTGTTCTGCCGCAGGAAATACTCGTGGGCCGGGTCGGGCTGGCGTGTGCCGGCGGATTTACAGGACAAGCGCCTTTCTGTGAGGCCCTGGCCGCCTGCTCCGGGCCTGAGGCTGAGGCTGTCCGATCGCTGAGCTGTTCCCCTGGACCTTCTTCCATTCATACCCCTGCACCCCTGCATCCCTGCACCCCTGTACCCCTGCAGCCCCGCGCCCCTGCAACCCCGTGCCCCTGAACCTCTGCAGACCCTGCACCCCTGCCGACCTGCACCCCTGCACTCCTGCAGACCCGCATTCTTACACCTCTGCAGACCCACACCCTTGCACCCCTGCAGACCCTGCACCCCTGCAGACCCACATCCCTGCACCCCTGCAGACCCTGCACCCCTGCAGACCCACACCCCTGTACCCCTGCAGACCCGCACCCCTGCACCCTTGCACCCCTGCAGGTCCACACCCCTGCACCCCTGCAGACCCTGTGCTGGACGGCCCGCTTGCCCACTACCTTGCTGAGGGCCACCGCCCGGTTACTCCTCTGCCGGGCAACCTGGTGAAAAATGGTATCTCCGTGTGTCGTTCTCAGTTGAGGTAAAAACCACATAACATGAAGTTAACCATTTTTTTTTTAAAGACTTTATTTTCCAAAGCAGTTTTAGGCTCCGAGCAAATCTGAGCAGAAGGTGCGGAGATTTCCCAAATACCGGCCCCGCCCACGCTGCGTGGCCTCCCCCGCGGCACTGGGCACGTGTGTCGCGGTGGGTGAGCCCCCCTGGACCCCGCCGGGGACGCCCAGGCTCACCTTGGTGTCGTGCGTGCTGGGGGTTTGGACACGCATGCGCCAGCACGATGGCATCACAGGGTCCCGCGGGACGTTCCGGGCCCTAGACCTCCCCTGAGCTCCACCTGCCCCCCCCCCCCACACACACCCCAAACGACTGATCTTTTTACCGTTTTGCTGAAATTAGCCACTTTCAAGTGAGCAGCTCTGTGGCATTTCATACATTTTCAGTGTTGTACAACCACCACCTCCGTCTAGTTCCAAGCGTGGCCATCATCCCAAAATAAACCTCCGTCCCCACCACCACTCCCCCCAAGCCCCTCCCCCCAGCCCGCCAGCAGCCGCCAACCTGCTTCCTGTCACCACAGACCTGCCTTCTCTGGGCAGTTTGTGTAAATGGAATCCTATAATTCACGGGCCCATTTTGTTTTTTTTTTTAATTTTTAAAAAAACATTTTATTTTATTTTTTGAGAGACAGAACATGAGCAAGGCTAGGGGAGGGGCAGAGAGAGAGGGAGACACAGAATTAGAAGACAGGCTCCAGGCTCTGAGCTGTCTGCACAAAGCCCGACGTGGGGCTCGAACCCTCGAACCGTGAGATCATGACCTGAGCCAAAGTCAGAGGCTTAATCAGCTGAGCCACCCAGGTGCCCCGTATACGGGCCCTTTTAAAATGATTTCCTCCACTTAGCATCAAGTTTTCCATCTCCACCCACGGCGTGGTGTGCACGGCACCTCACTCCTCTCCCTGGCCACGTCTTCGGCTCCATCCATCCGTCCCCTGGCGGACACTCGTGGTGTTTCCGTGTCCGTGTAGTTTGGACTTGCCTGTCCCGGGTCGTGGCTGAGGCTGCGTTTCTTCTCGCATGGTAGATGTGCTGGGGGGTGACTTCCAAAGCAGGAGAGGGCGACTGGGGACAGGATGAGGCACGAGGGTTGAAGTCTCTCGTTCCCACGCCGGTGCCCCCTCGGGGGCCAGGACTTCCGGGTGCCACAGGAGAGTGGGCTTCTCCCGGGACATGCCTGCGCGCCAGGGCAGGTGGAGGGAGGGCCCTGGGAGCTCACCACTGAGAGCCACCGTTTGCCGGGGTGCCAGGGGTTGGCAGGAGGCGTCTGAGTGGATCTGACACGTTCGTACCAAATGCAGGTGGTGACAGATGGTCTCAGCCAGCTCCTCGGACACCCCCCCCTCACCCCTGCAGGGCTGCCTGGGGCTCAGAGAAACCCCAGGGAGGAGAGTGGTTACAGGGAGGCTGGACCGGTCCAGCTGCTGGTTCCGGAAAGACAGCTGGGAAGGCGGTCCGTGGGCGCACCGCTGAGCACTGAGGGTAGAAATGTTTGGGGTATCGGGAAGATTAGTCCAATGTCCCTTTGGCGTCCAGCACTCTAAGTGCTTTGCAGAATCTTCCCTCCAGGGCAGAGCCAGCGAGCCGATGACCGTCAGGACCCTCCAAGTCTGCAGTAGCGGGCGGTCCCTGTGGGGGATCCCTGGCCCCCAAATCCCTCCCTCCCCAGGCTGGCCAGAGTCCCCAGGCTCCCGAAGACTCTTGTCCTGGATGGAGGTGGGTGCCCTGGGATGGAAAGCTTCTCAAACTCTGAGTTGTGTGAGTGGGGAGCGTGTTCGAGCCCCTCCTAGAGACAAGTCTGAGGGCAAGGATGGGGGGGGCGGGTAGAGGAGAGAGCCTGCGGGCCCTGGAGCTCTGTCGTGGGAAGGTCAAGGGTGCAGACTTTGGAGACAGAGAGTGTGGTTCTCCGACCTGCTGGCTCTGGACTGTCCTTAGTTGGGGGGGTGGGTTTGGGGTCCTGAGTCTTGGCTAAGCCTCAGGGACTCTGACGGATGACAAGATGAGTCCATCTCATTTGGAAGTAGGATTTTTGCAGATGGCATTAAGGTCCCCATGAGGCCATAGTGGATTCAAGAGGGCCATAATCCAATGCGACTGACATTCTTTTAAGAAGAGGGGAGGAGGTGCGGCGCCTGGGTGGCTCAGTCCGCTGAGTATCCGACTTGAGCTCAGGTCATATCTCACCGTTCATGAGTTCGAGCCCGGCTTCGGGCTCTGTGCTGACAGCTCAGAGCCTGGAACCTGCTTAGGATTCTATGTCTCCTTCTCTCTCTGCCCTTCCCCTGCTCATGCTCTGTCTCTCTGACTCTCAAAAATAAACAAACATTTAAAAAAAAAAAAAGAGGAAGAGGGGAGGGGGACCCCTGGGTGGCTCAGTTAGTTAAGCATCTGACTTCAGTTCACGTCATGATCTCATGGTCAGTCTCCATGCTGACAGCTCAGAGTCTGGAGCCTGCTTCAGATTCTGTGTCTCCCTCTCTCTCTGCCCTTCCCCTACTTATGCTCTCTCTCTTTCTCTCTCTCTCTCTCTCTCTCTCTCTCTCTCAAAGACAAATAAATGTTAAAAAAAATGAAAAATAAATTTAAAATGAATTTTAAAAAAAGAAGAGGTGAGGGCACACAGACAGAGGAGAGCACCCCCGACAACAGAGGCTGAGTGAGGAGTCCACAAACCTTGGGAACGCCGAGGGTGGCCGGCAGCCCCCGGGAGCTGGCAGACAGGACCGGGACCGCCTGTCCCCTCCAGCCTCCGAAAGGGCCACCTCCGCTGACATCGTGATTCCCAGGAGTTCGAGAGGACAGAGCTCTGTCGTGTCGAGCCCCAAGCTGCGGTGCTCTGATAGGCAGACCTGGGAGCACAGCTCTGAGTCCCTCCCGCACCTCACAGCAGGACCCTGAGCCACTGGCCCAAGAGGGACCCGTTTTTCCCTGGGACTCAGAGCTCTGAAGAATGAGCCCATTCTGGGCGGACCCAGCTCGCAGCCCTGAGCGCAGGGCACTTGGGAGGCAGGCCGGGGACGGGGGCAGCCTCTCTGGCCGCGGACAGAGCCTGTGCCCTCTGAGGACGACACGGACCTCGGCACAGGCACCCGTGCCGGGGGCTGATGGAGACAAGACTGCAGATCCTGGAGGAGGGGGGCTGGAGCCCCCACCACACGCAGGGCTCTGTCCGCCTCGCTTCCCGGGGAAAGCGTTTCCGTGTTGACGTCCAGCAAAGATGACAGAGGCCTCATGTCTGTTTTGGCCAGAGTCCCTCCTCCCGCCGCGTTCATCTTTCCGTAAATGTGCTGCTTACTTTCGTTAACCCCTGAACGAACATAAGAACCTAATCAGCACTGATTCCTACACAATTTAAATCACTCCAGATTAAAAAAATTTTTTAATGTTTATTTTGTTTTCGAGAGAGAGAGAAAGACAGAGCCTGAGCAGGGGAGGGGCAGAGAGAGACGAAGACACAGAATCCGAAGCCGACTCCAGGCTCCGAGCTGTCAGCCCAGAGCCCAAGGCGGGGCTCGAATCCACGAACTGTGAGATCATGACCTGAGCCGAAGTCAGACACTTAATGGACTGAGCCCCCCAGGCGCCCAAAATCACTCCAGATTTTTGCAGTTACGCACTTTGAACGTAAGCGAGATGCGCCAATGCACGATCCTGGCACATAAATGAAAGTAGAGTCTACGTTATTTTACCTAAATATTCCTGGATGCATCCTGTTTTGACGTTTGGTTTCTGGGCCTCTTCCCACCGTGCTAAGCTACCAGCACCTGCCTCGCTGCATCCCAAGTTTGGGTGAATGCACTTTTCTCAAAGGCCTTTCTGAGGGCACGGCCTAGAACATTAGTTCCGGAAGAAAATGCACCGTGGCAGGGGACATGTCGCGCTTCGGGCTGGGACGCGCCGGGGCTGCCTTAACCACTTCCTGCCCAGAAGGCAGCGCCAACGTGAACCGGCGGACCGGGCTTCCCGGGTGGCTTTGTAACCACAAAGCATTCTGGGAATCCATTAGCAGGCCCTTCCCAGGCATTCCGGCACAGTCCGGCATTTCTGCTGGTCTGAGGCTGGCCGGCCCAGCAGCGGGGCCCTGGAAGACTGCAGTCCACGGTGGGTAACCGGGGACTGAGCCGCTGGCCTGGGCCTCTGCCATCGACCACGAGATGGTCATCCATCCCCCTTCGAGGCCACAGCTAAATGGAGACAGACTTCGGTGAAGAATCCAAACACTGCTCTTGATGGGACAGTTTTGAGTGGTCTCTGGGAGGGAGCCTGGGGTGAGGGGGCCCCCAGGGAAAGTCAGGAAGGGTTTGGGGGCCTTCTCTGTGCCACCTGTAACCGAGCTGCTAGGGAAGACGCAAAGCTGGTGAATCCCATGACGTCAGCCCCTTGCCATGAACGTCCATCGGGATCGGCCCAGCCATGTAAACGTGCAGACCCCCGGTGCCTCCCAGGACGGCATCTCCAGGAAGTCTGCACTCAACGCTCACTTTCCAGGGTGAGGCCGGCCCTCCGGAACGTTGACGGCCATGTCTGAAAGACGGCGGCCCTCTGGGCAGGGGCAGGGCTCCATCCCCACTCACCACATACTCCCTTTGACCTTGTCCCCTCCCACCCCACCCCGAGCTCCTGGTCCCTATCCTCTGGGTGCCAAACTGGCAGAGATACCCCTCTATTAGTGTGCTTTGAATGCTCCCGTATTCCTTTCCTGTC
Organism: Suricata suricatta; assembly: GCF_006229205.1. Taxonomy (NCBI): domain Eukaryota; kingdom Metazoa; phylum Chordata; class Mammalia; order Carnivora; family Herpestidae; genus Suricata; species Suricata suricatta. Next base: position 54,318,130 of record NC_043716.1, on the reverse strand, counting down.
GCTGCTGTAACAGGTGACCATGAACTTAGTGACTTAAACCACACAGATATGTCCCCTGACCATTCTGGGGGCCGTAAGTCAGACACAGGTCTCACTGGGTTCCTTTCTGGAGGCTCTGGGGAGGACCCATGCCCTCGCACATTCTCGCAGGAATTCAGTCCTTTGTGGTTGTGGGACTGAGGCCCCTCTTCTCTTCTTGGCTGTTGTCACTTTCTGGAGGCTACCACGTCCCCTGGCTCACGGCCCCTTCTGCCATCTTCAAAGCCCTCAATGTCATGACACTCTGAGCCTTCTTTCCCATCACAGCTGGGAGAGGGTCTCCACAGCAAGAGAACGAAGGCCCAAAAGGACAATGACACTCAGGGGACTTGACGTGTCCCTTTAACAGAAGGCAATAGATTACGGAGAAGAGACAGGACAAAGGGAAGCACTTTGAGCTTCGAAGGAAGTGAACACGAGGGAAACTGGTGGGAGATGGGGTGTGGGTGAGGTTTTGTTTGCAGGGACTTCTCTGGGCACCCCCTGCCTCCAGCGGAAAATGCTGTTCTTTCCTTCCGGGTGTAGGAGAATGGGTACCTCCCCAGCACACCGCCTTCCCAGGACTGGCTTTCTGGGCGGCCCCTGTGTGTGTGTGTGTGTGTGTGTGTGTGTGTGTGTGTGTGTAATGTTTACTTATTCTTGAGAGAGAGAGAGAGACAGCACGAGCAGGAGAGGGGCAGAGAGAGAGGGAGACACGGAATCAGAAGCAGGCTCCAGGCTCTGAGCTGTCAGCACAGAGCCCGACGTGGGGCTCGAACCCACAAGCCATGAGATCGTGACCCGAGCCAAAGTCAGACACTCAACCAACTGAGTCCCAGACACCCCGTCCCCATGCGTTTAACACTCCACTGGCCCCGACCTGAAATCCTTAGCAAAGTTTGAACAAGGGCCCCCACATTTTCATTCTGCGTCAGGAGGCTGTGAATTTCATAGCTGATCCTGCATCTTCCGTATTGGAATTCTTGGCTCTCCTGGCTGCCTCTCCTTCTAGAACGCAGACACGTGACCCTGTTTTATCCACACCCGGCTTCCCAGGGAGTACCTACTCCGCTGTGGGACCCCTAAGGGTGGCCGGATAGATGAGCTTCCCAAGCAGCGGAGACCGGTCAGGTCTTGACACACTCAAGCCGGCGCCCCCCCCCCCACCTCCAACAGGCCTGCGAGGAGCCCCTCGCTCTGGGTCCCACTGAGCACCTCTTCCAGCAGCGGGACCTGGTGGCCAGGCTGGGCCGCGCCGTTTCGCGGGCAGCTAGAGTGAGCATCTGGCCCCAAACTCCACTCCTGGGGGAGCGTAGGACAGCTGGATTCACATTTAAATAGCCTAAAATCGATGCTGTGAGATTAATCTAGGGAAGATTCTCGCTCATGCAAATAAAACCATTACTCTGCTCACGTAGCGAGCTTGGCAGAAACACATTTGGGGAACAAAGTGGGCGGGGTGCGTGACGATTTGGGCAAGAGAGCGAGCTGATCCAAAGAGGGGCCTGTCCCGGAAGGGGCTGCGCCTCCCTCCCTCCCTCCCTCGGCAGACGGGGCGAGGCCTTGTCTTTCCGTCAGGCAAAGCAGGTAAGGGTAAGAAACCAGTGCTGTGGCGTGTCTGCCAGGCCCGGTGTGCCAGGCGCCAAAAATAAGGCACAAACAAGAATAAATTTTTGGTTTTGACACTTTAATTTCATCCCTTTTTCCCGAAGCTCCAGACTGAGCAGCTGTTTACCAGGAAAGGAAATTCAGAGCAAGGCAATAAAAAAAAGTCAGAAGGTGGAAGCAGTAACCGGTGGGTAACGGTATCGATGGCATTTCCAGTTTCTGGAGACCTGATGTTTGAGCATCTGGGTGCATATGCCGGAAACACCTCACCCTGGGCCCCCCGAGTCCCCGTACCTTGGCCTCCTGCTTCCCTTGACCTTTGTACGCCTCACCCCCTGGTCAGAGGGGACGTGCTTTTCAAATACAGATCAAGGGGCTCCTGGGTGGCTCCGGGGTTTAAACATTCCACTGTCCCGCTCTTGGTTTCAGCTCAGGTCATGATCTCATGGTTTGTGAGTTCGAGCCCCACGTTAGGCTTTGTGGAGCCTGCTTGGGATTCTCTGTCTCTCTCTCTCTCTCTCTCTGCCCCTCCCCTGCTCTCTCTCTCTCAAAATAAATAAATAAACGTTAAAAAATACTATGCAGATACAGATCAATCAATCCAAGGCACCCACCCCCATCCCCTGCCACAAAGAACCCTTCTGAATCACGAAGCACCTGCCGTGATCAGTCCAGGGCCAGATACCAGACAACGTGGGATGTCTCTTGTGCCCCAGAGCCTGCTGAGATTTTTCAAAGTAGCCAATCCTAAACCTGCTTACCCTGCCTCGAACATTCCTTTCCATGGAAACCATGATAAAGTCACGTGCATACAGTTCTCTCCTCCCCCTGGGCCCCTGACTGAGCCTGGTGCATCCCCGTGAGGCTCCCTGACAAGGTGTGTATCTCCTCTCTTAGCAACTGTGTGTGACGAACTGTCTTTCCAACGGTAGTCATCTCCTGACCTACTTCCTTACCATCCCTGGAATTTTCTACTAGCACCCTACGTTCTAAGACAGCAGCAAACACGCAGGCTCCCTGCCCACTTGGAAGATAGGCAGGAGACGTCAACAAATACCTCCTTCCAACCGTCCGTCCATGCATCTAGTCATCCAAAATTTACTGAGCAATATGGTGCGTGTAAAACACCTCCTGGAGGGAAGCTCATCTTTTTCCTTCGCTACCCTGTCCTTAAATTTCCACGGAGTCAAATATATTTCTCAGAGTCTGCATCCGGTGCTTTTTGGATCGTAAGTCCTTCTCTCTCTTGGCATCATAAAGATGTTCTGTGTTTTCTCCTAAAAGATTTAGAGTTTTGCTTTTTTTCTCTCTCTCTCTCATTTAGGTCTTTAATTCATCTGGAACTGATTTTCAGGTGTCGCATAAGGGAAATACTCATTTTATGTTTGGCTTCGTGGACGGCCAAGTACCCTAACACCACTACTGCTCCCTCTTGCCGCCACTGATCTGTATTGTCATTTGCCAAATTGCCACAAACTGACCATGGGCCTCTGGCTTCCCTACTCTGCCCTGTGGGCCCCGTTTTTCTAGACCCAAGCTGCCACACATCCCTTTAGAGTAAGTGTGTGCATCTGGAAGCACAAAGGTTTCATCTGCCTTCTGCAAAATCGTGTTGGTAGTTCTTGGAGGTTTACCTGCAGACATGGTGGCGGGCATGTGGACCACAGGACGGGGACAGCACTCGAGGGTTAGTGAAACACCCAGATAAATGGAGTCTGGCCCCCTGGACAGCCTCGTGGACGGCCGGTGTCAGCCTGGAGCGCCTTCAGACACTCAGGTGAGGAAGAACTATCCATTTTCAATTTCATCATCAATTTTCATTGACACCGATTAAATACAGCCAAATATTTACGTAAAGAATCATTCCACCCCCTTCCCCTGCCTTGTATATTAGCTTAGCTGGAGATCCTGGTAAAATACTGACTCAAAACAATCGACTAGCCATCCTTATCTTGTTCTTGGCTTCAAGGAAAAGAATTCTAATGGTTTATCATTAAGCATGATGCTTTTTGGTAGTTTTTCTTGGCAGTTTAAGAAAATTTCTGTCTAGGGGCGCCTGGGCGGCTCAGTCAGTTAAACATTCGACTTCGGCTCAGGTCATGATCTCAAAGTTCGTGGGTTCAAACCCTGCGTCAGGCTCTGTGCTGACACCTGGAAGCCTGGAGCCTGTTTCAGATTCTGTGTCTCCCTCTCCGCCCTTCCCCTGCTCGAGCTCTGTCTCTCTCTCTGTCTTTACCTCAAAAATAAATAAACATTAACATTTTTTTAAAAAGGTAATTTCTGTCTATTCTCAGTTCAATGAGGATTTTCTTTAAAAAGTCATGAGTGTCAAAAAAACTAATAGGGAACCAACAGAATGGGAAAAGATAGTGGCAAATGGCATATCAGATAAAGGGCTAGTATACAAAATCTACAAGGAACTCACTAAACTCCACACCCAAAAAATGAATAATCCAGTGAAGAAATGGGCAGAAGACCTGAACAGACACTTCTCCAAAGAGGACATCCAGATGGCAAACAGGCACATGAAACGATGCTCAGCGTCACGCATCATCAGGGAAACACAAATCAAAACCACACTGAGATACCACCTCACGCCAGTCAGAGTGACTAAAATGAACAAATTAAGAGACTATAGATGCTGGTGAGGGTGTGGAGAGACGGGCACCCTCCTGCACTGTTGGTGGGAATGTAAACTGGTACAGCCTCTCTGGAAAACAGTGTGGAGGCTCCTCAAAAACTATCAGTAGAACTCCCCTATGGCCCAGCAATAGCCCTGCTGGGGATCTACCCAGGGGATACAGAAGTGCTGATGCATAGGGGCACGTGTACCCCAATGTTCATAGCCGCACTGTCAGCAATAGCCACATCATGGAAAGAGCCTAAATGTCCATCACCTGATGAATCGATCAAGAAGATGTGGTTTATATATATATATATATATATATATATATACACACACACAATGGAGTACTACATGGCAATGAGAAAGAATGAAATCTGGCCATTTGTAGCAAAGTGGATGGACCTTGAGGGAGTCATGCTAAGCGAAATAAGTCAGGTGGAGAAGGACAGATACCATATGTTTGCACTCATAGGTCTAAC
>NC_043716.1:54291322-54313299 GCF_006229205.1 Suricata suricatta | reverse complement strand
CTGAATACTGAAAACAAACAGAGGGCTGAAGGGGGAGGGGAGGGGGGAAGAGGTGATGGTCATAGAGAGGGGCACTTGGGGGGAGAAGCACTGGGTGTTATATGGAAACCAATTTTGACAATAAACTATTATTTTAAAAAATTAAATAAATACCCAAAAAATCATGAGTGTGAAAAATTGTGAGTGGAAATTGCATTTTATCAAATGCCTTCTCTGCACCGAATAAGATGATTATATATATGGACTTCTCCTTTAATCTTTTAATGTGGTGAATTACTTTAGCAGATATTTCAGTGTTAAATTGTCTTATATTCCCGAGTTAAAGACTCTGTGCTCACGATAAAGCATTTATATATAGACTGCTGGATTTGGTTTGCTAATTTTGATATAGGATTTGTGCATCTGTGTTCCTATTTTCTTGTAGGTACTGTTTCTGCCTGTTTCTGGTATCACAATTCTGCTATGCTTATAAAAGGAGCTAAGGAGCCCCTCCTCCTGCCCCTGTCCCATATTTCCCCGTAGGAAATTTCTATGCAACAATTTGTATTGAATAGGAGTTATGTGTTCTTGAAGGCTTGATAAAACTTGTCTGTAATACTGTCCAGTTTGATGCTTTTTTTTGCACATAGATTTATGACGCCTGACTTAATGTCCTAAATGCTTTCAGGTTTCTATTACTTTTTGAGATCCTTTTGATCCTTTTTATTTTTTCTAGGCATTTGTCTATTTCATGTTGTACAACTCTTAAATCTGCTTGACACAAAGTTGTCCCCACAGTGCTTATTTTGCTAAAGAATTCGATTGTGAGTTTATATCTACCTTTGAGTTCCCGATAAAACTTATTTGTGATCTCCATTTTTTTTGTGATCTTCATTTCCAAAAGTTTATTCATTCTGTCCTGTTGGAGAATTACTGTGCATATGTTAATTCTTTCTTTTGTATATTTCCTGCCTCACGAATTTCTGTGCTTACTTTTAGACTTTCCTGCCTTTCATTACACATTTTTCCCGGTATTTTTTCTAATATCTTGTATTAAATACTTTATTAAGTTTTACTACAACTTGCCAAAGACTATTTTTAGTTACTCTCATCGCTACTTTTTTCTGTATTTAGAAATCTTGCTCTTTCACTCTCTTCAGTTCCAAGTACTTGAGACTTTGTATTATGCTTTATCTTTGAATTATTTAGATGTATGCTTTTTAGCTTGCAAACTTTTGGGATCTCTTATTTTATTATTTAGTGTCAGGAGGTGATCTGTATGATATGAGCTGAAACTTCCTTTTGATGCCGATGTTGAATTCAGTTTTGTTAAATGTCAGATTCGAGTTTGAAGACAATATTTAGCATCTCTGTATATCTAGGTCAAGCTTGTTAATTTTGTGGTTCCAGTTAAACTATGATGGGGGCACCTGGGTGGCTCAGTTGGTTAGGTGTCTGGCTTTGGCTCAGGTCATGGTCTCACACCTCACGGGTTCGAGCCCCGCGTCGGGCTCTGTGCTGACAGCTGGGAGCCTGGAGCCTGCTTTAGATTCTGCGTCTCCCTCGCCCTCTGTCCCCGCCCCCCACTCACACTCTCTCTCTCTCTCCTTCAAAAACAAATAAACATTTTTAAAATATTAGGCTATGATTTTCTGACAGAGACATGTTAAAATTTCCCCCTGTAATTATGCACTGTTGGGTTCGTTTGCAGTTTTACTTTTTTTTAAAACATTTACTCATTTTTGAGAGAGAGAGAGAGAGAGCGTGAGCAGGGGAGGGGCAGAGAGAGAGGGAGACAAAGAATACAAAGCAGGCTCCAGGCTCTGAGCTGTCAGCACAGAGCCCAGTGTGAGGCTCGAACTCACCAACTGCAAGATCATGACCTGAGCTGAAGTCAGATGCTTAACCGACTGAGCCACCCAGGCGCCCCCGTTTTTATATACATAATTTTTCAACCTTTATTTTCAACCTCTCTCTGTCATTTGGGTTGAGTTGTATCTAAAAATTTTTGTATAGATAAGTTTTTTCAACCAATCTCTGTAGTTAATAGGCAAGCTTAATATATTTACTATCATAGTTACTAACATACATGGACGGACCTGGTGTATTCGGACCGACATCTATTATCTTACTTATCATGTCTTTTTTCCATTATTTCTCTCCCATCTTGCACATTATTGTTGGTAAGCATTTTAGCTTCACTTTGTCTTTAACCCCTTGATTCAGCAAGCTTATAATTGCTGATATAACTGTTACTTAAAGTCAATGCTTATTAGGTTGACTATCATTTAAATCCTCCTGGATTTAATTTACTCTACAACTGAAGTTCTTTCAGTGAGGATCCATGAATAGTAGACTTTTTTTTAATCTGAAGATCTAATTGGCTTTATCATGAGATCCATGGGTCATGCAGCATCCCATCCAGCAAGGAGAAGGGAGTTCTTAGTAGACTCTTTTGTTTCTTTATGAAAATCTATTACGGCTGTCACTTTTGGATGATAGTTTAGGTGGACAGATAGTTTAGGATAACAGATATACCTCTCAGTTCTTCACCGACACAACGACACTGTCTTCTGGCATCCGGTGGTGATGGAGAATTCCATCGATCCAATTGTCATTTCTTTTTGGGTAGGTAGTCTTATCTCTTTGGCTTCTTTGAAGATTTCTACGTCTTTGATGCTTTCTGGTTTCTCCACAATGTGTTATTATGTGCATTTGTTTTTACTTAGCCTGTTTGGGTAATGTGACACTTCACTCTAATGACTCATTCCTGCACTAATGGAAAACTGTCACTTTTTCATTTTGAATTTGTCCCTCCACGCCCCTCTCCATCTTAATTTTCTTCTTCTAACCCACCTAGAAGATGTATGCTCGGAATGAACCCATTTCTGCTGGGAAAATAACTGGCTGTTTTATTTTCTTAAGGCTAACAAGGTTTTCTGTGAATTTCACATATTGGTGAGCTGATTCTTCTTTCGTTACTTCTAATGTCTCTTTTTTTGTGATGGTTTATTTATGTGCATGTTTTCTAGTTTCTCCATTGCAGGTTCACCCCAGCCCCGTGGGGGTCGGGTGCGCTCTAGGTCATGAGATTGCCCCTGTAGAGCCATTTCATGTTTGCTCCTGCCAGGACGCAGGCATTTAAATGGTTCGGGACTAGTTTTTCTGTTTTTCTTGTGACTTGCTTTCTCCACCTGTCAGCGTAACATCGCACCTTGCTCTGTCTCAGGTGGAGGCCCAGGGTTTTGGGTGAGTTCTTTTCTATCCCAATCCCAAGTCCCTGGCCCAGTAGGTGGAGTTCTGCCAGCTCTCCTTGTACGGTCTCCGGGACAGCAGCGAGCCGCTCTTGAAGACTCCAGGCTTCAAGCTGGGGCTCCTTCCAACTGCTTCGCCTTGAGTGACTCCAGACGTCACCTCGGGTCCCCGTGTCAGAACCTCAGCCGCCATCACCAGCTCTGAGGATGTCAGGACGTTGGATTCTGCTTTCCTGCTCTAGCTTTTAACTCTCGATTTCCCCTCCTGAGGGCTTTCCTCTCTTTTGAGTGTGGATACTCATCATGAAAACCATTGGGGGGTGGTGGTATATTTTGTCCTGCTCATCTTTGCACGAGGAGGGGGCAGGAAAGTCCCCATTCCCTGGGTCCCATGTGGCCAGGGAGCCCTTCTCTCCTTCCATCACCTGCCCTCCACCTGGTTTCAATATAGACACAGACATGTTTCAAGGAGCCCTTGGGTAGAGGAGGCCAGAGAGAGGGGCAAGGGTCACGGAGGGGGAAGGAGGGTAAATAATGGAAAAACACATGGGCTTGGTGGTCGTGGGGGCGATCTCTTAGGGGTGGGTTTGGGGAAGCCCAGTTTGCCTACTTACACAGGCAACTCGGGTAGGGTGATCTAAGACACCCTCTCCGAAGAGTAGACTGCCTGTGTCTGACTCTACTATCTCTTTTCAACTCTGGCATGACCCCCCGGGAGTCAGAACTGTCGTTATTACCTTAGGTCAGCAGCACGGGCTGGCCAGGTGAGCCACCGCCTTCGGGAGAGATCCAGCCTCCAGACCACCTCAGGCCCGAGGAGCACACTGAGACCCAGCGCTTTAGAATTTGAGCCAGAAAGAGGACACTGGAAGGAGAGCTTCCCAGACAGCCAGATAAGCACCAGGGAGAAGGCATCAATCTCTCATAAAATGGAAGCCTACACACTTCCGATCTCCAACCAAACCCAGGGGACAGAAGAGGCGGCTGTCGCCCAGCTGCCACAGCTCCGGAATGACTGCTGAGGACTTGCTCGGACTTCTAGTCCGGGGCTGGGGGCTCTGGAAGCAATATTCCATAGGAGAGATACTGAGCCTTCGTCAGGACAAGAAATATGGTTGTTAAACAGGCAGCTAATGGTGTGCCATCCATCTGGTGGCGAATCTGCGAGCTTCGTGAGCTGGCCAGCCCAGCCTCAGCAGAGGGATGCAAAATTAGCCAGAAGAGGGAAGAGGCGAGAAGATGCAGGAGAAGCTTGGGCCCCAGGTGGTGATTCTGGAACACGGAAGGGAAAGAAGGGGAAGTCTGTTTTCTTCTCTGCTCCTTACAAGAAATGTTGTGACAGATTGCTGAAAGGAATCCCCGGTGAGCGCACCTGCCAGCACCCCCAAAGGATCACCAAATCCCATTGTTAAATCCCCACCCGGGGCCACCCCTCCAAACCCAGAGAGCTGCCCTGCCAAACCTGCACAATCAACCTGACCTCTGGGTAATCAGGAAATCAAGCACAAACTTGCCTCATCAGCAAGAAGCTGTGAACCTAGCAGCCCTGGGAAATCTAGATGTAAATTCAGGCCGATCTGTCGTCTTCCCTGAGCGTCAGGCTTGGCCTCCGGCCAGGTCCCAAGCTAAGGTCAGACAAAGCTGGCAGCAGACTGTGGTTCCGAGCAGTACGGTCAGGATGAGGGGTTTCCATTTGGGCAGGGCAGGGGCAGGAAGGTCAAGGTTTCTTCCCAAAGCCACATCAAATGGTCTCTGCTTTGTCCTGGAGAGCCCCAACTTGAAGCTCACATTTTGATTCTTACAATTGTAATTGACCCTTGAAAAAAAATAATAAAAGAACACGCGTGGAAGAAAATCAGATCAGGGGCGCCTGGGTGGCTCAGTCGGTTAAGCTTCCGACCCTTGATTTCAGCTCAGGTTGTGATCCCACAGTTCATGGGATCAAGCCCTGTGCCGGGCTCCGTGCTGTCAGTGCAGAGCCTGCTTGGGATCGCACACTCTCAAAAGTAAATAAACATTTTTGTTTTAAAAGAAAATCAAGGGGCGCCTGGGTGGCTCAGTTGGTTGAGTGTCCGGCTTCAGCTCAGGTCATGATCTCACGGTTTGTGGGTTCGAGCCCCGCGTCGGGCTCTGTGCTGACAGCTCGGAGCCTGGAGCCTGCTTCAGATTCTGCATCTCCCTCTCTCTCTGACCCTCCCCTGCTCATGCTGTTTCTCTCTGTCTCTCAGAAATAAATAAAAAACACTAAAAAATTTTTTTAAGAATTTAAAAAAATAGAAAATCAAACCTTTCAGATAATGCAAAGCAAACCTTTCCACAGCTGGGACATTCCTCGGCCACGTGTTTTGGTCTCATGTCACCGTTTAAGTCCTTGAGTCACTGGTCACTCCTGTGCCCCTGTGCTCGGAGGCGTGCAGCCTGCCTCTGTCCTTGGTGCCACTTGACATTCAGCCCCACTCAGCAAGGCTGAGTTGTGTTGTGGTGCAAACGACCCTCCTCCTCCTCCTCGCTCAGTGGCTCCCTGTGAACAAGGTTTGTTTTTAGCTCATGCTGAGTGCTCAGCACAGATCAGCTAAGCCGCCCCCCCCCCCCCGCCCCGGGATGGTGGAGGCAGAGACTGGAGGTGGGGAATGCCAGGAGCTGGAAGGGGTCTTCCCTAGAGCCCTCAGAGGGGGCACAGCCCTGTGACACCCTGATTTCTGACTTCTGGGCTCCAGAACTGTGAGAAAATAAATTCTGTTGTTTTAAGTTTGCTGCACTTTGTTAGGCCAACCAGGGGAAACAGACACAGATTTTACCCTTGCTCCAGGACCCAGGCTCATGGAGCAGCCTCGACACCCAGACCACGGGCGTTTTCATCAAAGGAAAAGAAAACAAGGCATGAAGTATGAGCTGATTCTCAAAGTTCCACACAAAAGTGACCCGATCATTCTGTTCGCATTTCATTCGCTGGAGCAGGTCACCTGCATATCTATGCTTTCAAAAGGCATGGAAATGCAACCCCTACCCCAGAAGCTGGCCACATGGTAAACATGTTCTACTGCGGGCTGCATGGTCTCTGTTACAGCCACTCAAGTCTCCCACTTAATGAGAAAGCCGGCATAGACAAATGGAAATGAATGTGTGTTCTAATAAAACTTTATTCATAAAACCAAGCAGTGGGCCATATTCTGCTGAAGGAAGGTGGATACTGCCGGGTAATGGGACAGCCTAGCATACATTCCTTTGTGTGTGTGTGTGTGTGTGTGTGTGTGTGTGTGTGTGTGTTTACCTCCTCTCTGGTTATCTATTGCTGCAGAGCAAATCACCCCAAAACTTAGCAGCTTAGGAATACAACCAGACTTAGCGTTGTCCTCACAGTCCTGGGGGTTGACTGGGTCCATCTAGGGGACTCTTACTGGGGTCTCTCATATGGTTGCTGTCAGTCAGCGGCTGGAGCTGCACGCATGGAAACCTCGCTCGTGTTTGCGCGTAACTGGGGGCTCGGGTTTCCTTATCTTTTTGTGTCTCTCCACACAGTCTCCACAACACGGCACCTCTCACGTAGCCGTTCAGGGCTCCATAGGCCGGTGGAGAGAGAGAGAGAGAGAGAGAGAGCGAGAGAGCGAGAGAGTGAGAGAGAGAGCGAGAGAGAGCGAGAGAGAGAGAGCGAGCGCGCGCCAGCTGTGGCTATTTCAATGAAGTTCAATTACAACTAAATAAAATTTCAAGTTCAGTTGCTGAGTCACGAGCCCCATTTCACGTTTTCAATGGCCACGCCCAGCTGGTGGCTACACGCCAAGTGGAAGGCGTGCATCCTTTAATGATCTGGTCTCAGAAGTCACACAGCATCATTTTCAACTCATCCTGCTCACAAGCCCACCCAGGTTCAAGGGGAGGGGAACTAGATCTCGCCTCCTGATGAGGGAGGGCAAGGTTCTGGAAAGAGCACATGGAACGGAAAAGATTGCTGTGGCCACGTTAAGAAAAAAGGGGCCCAACAGGCAGGACATTGCAGGCGCCTAGGGATCACCTCCCGGTAGCTGAGGGCAGAGCCCAGGCCCCTCGCTGGGTGAGGTTAATTCTTCCCTACACAGTACCTAAGTCCTGGGTTGTGAGGATTCAATGACCTAATCTCAGTGTTTACCACGGTGTCGGACACATAGTGAGCGCTCAGGAAATGTAGCTACCATCATGTCCCAATTTTATATGTAGGAAGAATGCTGCGTAAGAGACTGAATGCTTATGTCTCTCCAAAACTCATCTGTCGAAACCCCAACCCCCAGGTGATGGTGCTTGAAGGTGGGGCCTTAGGGATCTGAGCAGGTCGTGAATGTGGAACCCCCTGTGAATGGGACTCGTGCCCTTATAGAAGAGACCCCAGAAAGACCCCTTGAACCTTCCACTGTGTGGGACACAGCCCCACCTCCCACCCTCCCCATCACAAGCCCCTGGCCTGGAGGAGTCTGAGCTGGGGGAGGGGAAAGACAGCCAAGCTCACTTGGGAGATGTGACTAATATCATGGGCTGAGTTCTTGGAAGACTGTCTCTGTGACCCAAAGAGGCCAGGGAGCTGTCACCTAAGAGAAGTTGCCCAGAAGCCATGGCACTTGCCAGCCTTTCCATCCCTGGGGGAGGGCCGATGACTAAGGGGCGAAGGGAGACCCCGATGAGGAAGGGCTCCGTTGGCAAGAGTCAACAGGGACCCTACGCCTAGACGCAGGGGTGGGGAAATGCACCGAAACACTAATGGTGGTTATCTGGGGGAGGGTGGTTATGAGAATCGGCTCCGCTTTATTCCGTGGGTTTTTCCTGATTTTGCGCTTTTTCTACTGGGGAATCTGAATTCCTTACATAATTGGAAAAAAAATACTTTTTCTTTTTTTTAATTGCATACAAAGTATGTAAGCAGGATGGGAGAGGGGGAGGGTTCTCTGCGGGGGGCCCAGTGTTGTTACCAAATCAGAGAGTTTGTTTACCATCCTGCTGGCTTGGAAGAGACTCTGTGGACCGTCAAGCAGCCTTCAGGTTGGGGCTCCTAGATTTTCTCCTTTGGAGCTACCTTCTGCCCATGGCATCGCTCACAGGGACAGGAGCCCAGTCAGGCAATCGGAGGTGGGAAATATTGAAGTCAAGCCCAAGACAGTGGGAGAGGAGGAGAAAAATAAAATCCCATTGTCTCGGAAAGTTCTGGATGGCTCGGGATTAATGGCGGGGTCAGGAGCCGTGTGTGGGATCTACAAAGCCCACTCCTCCGCGGTGGCAGTGGCGGGGTCAGCTTCTGGAACACGCCTTAATTAATACCCATCCTTTGCAGCAGTGGTTTCTGGGTCCCTCATCGGCCAATTGAACGGTCCTCCTGGAAACAAAGACTCTCTTGGAGGTGCTGAGCTTCCAGTAATTTCTTTCCAAGGTCTATTTGGAGAAGAGCTCACTGAACGGCTTGTCCATAAATTCCATTTCATGATCACAAAAGCACTGCGGGGGTGGGGGTGGGGGTGGGGCGTTGTGCGGTTGCTACAGCAACAGGGATGGGCCGCACTTTTAATTTGTAGGGAACAATGATGGATGTCGCTGACCCTCAGCAGGAAGCCTGAGGTTGCAATGACCATTGTCTCTCCCCTTCTCCTCCCGCCATTTCCGGGCGAGGGAGACATGGGTGCCCAGTCAGCGCAGGCGCAGGAGGAGAAAACTGCCCAAGACCTCTGGGGGGCCCAGATCTTTCCAAATGTGCTCTCTGGTCGCCTCCCATTCCCAGCTCTCCTGGGGGAACAGGGCACGTGTGGAGCTGTGCATTTAAACAAATAAACACCACCAGCTCCAAAGAACAGGCTGGGAGGAGCCAGCTCCCCAAGGCTGGAAGCGGGGTGGGTCGGGGGTCCTCCAACGGAATTCTTGGCATCCGTGACGGCAAAACTGGTGGTGATTTTCCTTGTCTCCGAGGAAGAGGCCAAGCAGAAAAGAAAAGCAAGGCCGAAAAGGAAAGGCTGGAAGAAGCCCACCCACCGCTGCGGATCCTGAGGCGGGAACGCGGTTGCAGAATCCAAGAACCCCTTCCCCTCCTGCGTCACAGTCCCCAGCATCCCCACCCCGGGACCTGGGACTTGAGGTTCAGTCTTCCAGCCCTCTATCCACAGAGCCCACAAAACTCGAATCAAACTCAGTCCCGATTCAGGAAACCTGAGAGCCAGTCACAGGGTGTCATCGGCGGGATAACAGCCCCCCCCCACCCCGTTCCAAAATGTCCACATGGATTTCTAACAGCTTTTCCCTCCTGCCCTCCATGGAGCCAAAGGCCCAGCCAGAGCACCTCCAGACTCCACACACAGGCGAAGGTGGTGACTCTTGTCCCCAGGGATCGCGGGTCTGGGGCCTGGTCAGACGGAGGAGCAACGACAGGCACCCAGAGCCCCGTGGGGCCTGTGGAAGCCAGCGCCTGCTTCTGTGTGCAGCCAGCGGGCGGTGGAGGGCTTCCTAGTGGGGAGGATGGGAGCGAACCAGGAGCCTTGATCTCTTGGTCCTTTGGGGAAACTGTCAGATATCGATGGAGGCGGGACCTCAGGCAGGAGTTGGGGGTGGGGGGGGTGGCCAGAGACGAGGCAGGAAACAAAAACTGGGTGCTGGTGCCTCCCTCAGAGCTGAGACTCAATCCTGGCACAAAGCAAACCGCCGAAGGGTCCACCAGGCCCAGCCTGACGTTTGGACAAGAGTCCGGAGGAAGGTGCGCACCTGCCAGGTCTGAACATTTACCAATTCAAGGTCGCGCTAACAAACCTTTCAGTAAAAGAGGTTCTAGTTTCCTACCTCGAGATAGGCCTTTATAACTCCTCAAAGGTGCAGACTCAAGGTCAGAAGTTTCAGACGGCTGCCCTGGAACACAGTGGCTCCAGGGGCGACCCAGGGCTTACCCCCTTTCCCTTCCCACCCTCAGCCCCACATCCCAGCCCCATTCAGCCCCACATCCCGGCTCCATCCATGGAGGCCCTTGCAAACGGGGCTGTGTACCCCCTGGTGCTGACCTCCTGCAGAGGGGCAGACCTGGGGGTGGTTAGAGCTTCTGGAACCCCAAGTTCCGGAGCACGGTTTACATGGGGAACGGCGGGCATGTCCTCCGGTCCCATGGACAATGTATAATAAAGAAATGTCTGGCCTTTGTCCCTAGTTCTTGGGAGGTCACCCATAAAACCTTGGAATTTTCTCAGTAATAGAAGTGTCTCTGCGATTCACGGGTGAGCCCTCCAACCACCCCTGCATGACTCAGGATGGGGGCGCTCAAGCCAGCGAGACCGACCCCCGAAATGAGAGGGTGAAGGTTTGAGCCCAACTTCTGGGAAAGGAAGTGGCTGGAGATCGAGCTCTATCTCCACAGGGAAATATGGCACAGAAAGACATGGGGCGCCCGGGGCGCTCGGTCTGTTAAGCATCTGACTCTTGATTTCAGCTCAGGTCATGATCTCACAGTTCGTGAGTTCAAGTCCCATGTTGGGCTCTGTGCTGACAGTGAGGAACCTGCTTGGGATTCTCTCTCCCTCTCGACCCCTCCCTGCTCACGTGCGCTCGCTCTCTCTCTCTCTCTCTCTCTCTCTCTCTCTCTCTCTCTCTCTCTCTTTCTTTCTCTCATATAAACTTAAAAAGAAATTTATGGACACCAAACCATGAATGAGCTTCCCGGGCCGGCAGTGTCCTGCATGTCCGTCACCTACTGGTGTCCCTGGAGGGCATCGTGTTTTCGAGGTAACAGAAGCTTCCCGTTTGGGGACTCACAGGCTTCGCTCTAGGTGTCTCACCTTGCACCTGCTTCTGATTTGCGTCCTTTGCTATAATTAAACTATAAACAGAAGTTCAGCACTTTCCTGAGTGCTGTAAGCTGTTCTAGTGATTTATGAAAAATCCAGGGGCATTGGAACCCCCAAATTTGCAGCCAGCTAATCAGAAGTGAGGGCAGTCTGGCAAAGGCCGGGGCTCTAACCCTGTGGCGTCTGGCACAACTCTGGGTAGACTCCTTGCCCCTGGGGAGGGTCGCCCCGGGGGGGAATCCGCGTGGGGCCTTCTAAAGTTGGGGCCCAGGGAAGGGGTCCCTTGTGCCTGGGACTGAAGATGGTCCTGAGCCGTAAGGGATGGATACTCGGGGTGACTCACTCTGGGACGGCGCGCGGATGGGACTGGAAGGGGACACACTGGTCCGGGTGGCCAGTCGGGCTCGGGGCCAGGACCTGCCCGGAGTAGACGGAGGCTGATCAAAGAAGCATCACGGCTCTGGGACACCATCTCTCAGGCCACCCAGGGGTCACAGGGCAAAGGCCACTTCCCCAGAGTTCGCCAGCCGTGTCCCTTGACCTGGCGGCTGGCTGGGTCTCCAAGCCCGGCAGCGACTCCCCCACAGAAGTGCTGTCTGTTGTGCGCGGCGGGGGGCCCACTCTGCTGAACCGTGACCCACCTAGGTTTCCCCTTGCGACTCTCCTCGCTGCTCTAACAGAGAAAAGCGAAAATTAGATTCACCCAGAAAAGGATAGAATGGAGAGAGCTTATTTGCATTATAAGCATTTTTTTTTAACCTTGCCTAAATGTTCTTGGTTAAATAGCACTCCCTGGGGGGAGGGGGGCATCAGAAATAGAATGCAAGTCACAGAATCGTGACTCACTCCCAGGTTTCAGGGACCCCCCTCCCTACTGCACCTGCGGAGTCCACCTGGGCTCGAAAGGACTTGGGGGGGAAGAGGGGGCGGAGGTGGAAGCTGTTTGCATGGACCCATCAGGCGGAGGCCCTGAGGCAAGGTCCCCAAGATGACAGACCTCCTTCTTCCTAGGTCTTCTGAAACCCTCGCAATTTTCAACTATTATATTAACGGATATATATTTTTGTAGCATTTTCTATTTCTGCTCATGAGCTTTTATTCTCTTCAATAAAGGAGAGTTGTTAAATGCATAATAGAATGTGACTTTACGTTTATAGCTGACTTGGCCGAGCTCCAGGGACCCGCGCCGGTTGTGTCGTCACCGGAGAAGTGGTTAGCGGCGGGGGGCGTGGCTAGAGGCGGGGGGCGTGGTTAAGAGAAAGCGCTTCGTGCAGAGGTCCCCGGAATAGCGGATCCCCCAGGCTGGGAAGAGCTGGCAGGGGCGGCGCATGTGGTTCAGGCTCGTACCACCTTTTTCACTTAAATGCATTCTCTGGTTGAAGGGCCGAGGGGGAGGGGCGGGAATCCAGGCGCATAATTTTTGGTTTAGAAAATATAGAGTTTTCCCCCCTGCCTGTTCTCTGCCTTCCCCAAGAAGGATTTATCTTGACTTCTCTTTATCGCAGGCATCAGATGGGTCCCACACATCGAGGACCCCCCTGAGGGCTCCGAGTGTCCTTTAGTCACCTGTGGGGCCCCATGTCCCTACACAGCAAGGGGGCCAGTGGGTCTCTTTTCCTGCTTCTCAGGAGGGCTGTTTGCAAAAGCCTGCTTGGTGCGTCTTTCACATGAGCTCTTCGAAAAGATACCTTTTCTGACCACTTGGTCGTGAACACACATCACACCTTAGCCCACGCAGACTAGCGATTTCTCTCCGAGCTTGGGCTAGGGTCTCCCCAGCAGATGTGCACCCCGCCCAGCCTGTGGGCACACGCTCCACTGGCTCACATGGGCCCTGCTGTGAACGCACACACCACTGCATGCGATGTGACCATAGAGTTCCAGGGCCTGGCACACCGTCTGCAGGAGCCCCACCTGTCGTGTGCCCTCAGGCAGCCCCTGGGCGCCCCATCAGCTGGGATTCTTCTCCTTGCACCATCCCTCATCCTGAGAGGCCCCCGCGCTGATTCCTCCGGGCTGCCCTGGTCTGCTGGCCTGTTCCAGCTACTGTAGTAAATTCCATAGACCGGGTGGCTTATCCACAGAGTTGATTCTCAACGTTCTGGGGGCTGGACATTGGAGACGAGGGTACCAGCTGGGCTGAGCTCTGGTGAGGACCCTCTCGGGGCAGGTGGTGAAAGGAAAAAAGAAAGAGTGAGTTCTTTGGTCTCTTCTTTTAAGGGCAAATCCCATGCATGAGAACGTGACCTAATTGCTTCCCAAAGGCCCCGCCTCCAGGTAACGTCACATTAGCCAGATCCCAAGAGCACCTCCCATTACTCATGCCATGCTAATTTCTGACTCAGAAGTCCGCCTCCTGGAGAACCCAATCTGTGACAGTGGGTGCCGGAAGTGGTCCCAAAACACCCACACTGGGATGGAATTTGGAGTTGGGTCATCTACCACCCGGTTGGCCGCAGGGACCCCAGTCATGATAGTGGATGGAACACGGATAGATCTTGGCACAGGGAGGAACACTTGTTAAAAGTTTATCCGTGGTGAACTGGCGTAGGGGTGGGAGGGGGAGGAGCATTCCCACTGGTGTGATACATCTGGCATTTGATAAACACGAGGAGATAAACATGGAGGAGACACTCACCAAGCCCGGACAGTGGTGCTTTGGGAAAAGGCAGGAGAAAGCTTCGTGAACAGTGGGGGGCCTTCTTGCAGAGACATTAGGCTCTCATGTCTTGGATTAAGACCTCAGAAAACCCAAGACTGAACCCTGAGTGTAGCAGAACTTCATTAGGGCTTAGACTCTCAATCCAGACAAATCTGCCATGCCAAGGTCAGGGACCTGGTTGGGAAGAATCAGACCCTGATACACGGGAAAGGCACATCTGAATTGATGATCCACTCAGATCTTGAATCCAAGATACCCCCAAACTCCTGAGCCTGCAGAGAGTCCCCACCTCGCTGCTAAGGGCCAGCCCCCCGACTCCCAAGACTTGAAGACAGCATGAAGGACGCATCCCTACAAAACAACACGCGTCCCTTCCAGAAGCGGCCCCCACCGCCCCTCCTGGCCACCAAGAAGCAGGGTAAAGTTGCAGTTCAGCTCGGCTGAGGACACAGAGGAGAAGGATCCCACCCCAAAGGAACCGGGGAGGCGGGCCAGCCTGTCCCTGCAGGAGCCAGACCAGTAAGCATGGAACCCAGTGTCGAGTGGGCAGAGCAGGCAGCGAGGGCCGGACCAACCTTCCAAGATTCGGGAATCACCTCCTGGGCCAGGGCCCAGGGGATGATGACTATATCATTGGGACAGTCCTGGAAGCACAGGAAGGTGACACCCGCGTCAATTAACTCTGAAACGCCAGAATTCCATGCAGACAAGGGAAGGAGGCACCGAAAGGCCAGCGACACGGGCGTGTTCGAGGACATACACCGAGTAAGGACAGAAAACCGCCAGGAGGGCATGACCCCCAGTGGGGCCGGGAAGAGGTTTACCAGAGCGGAAGGTGCCGGTAAGAGAGCACCAGTATCACTAGAAGACTCCGTGGGGACTTCTGTGTGAGCTGGAGTCAGCGGTGGGGTGGGGGAGAGGACCCCAACCTCCACTCCTCACTTCCGCTGTCCCCAAAACAACAGAGACCACGCATGCACGGCAGCACTTACCCCTCAGCATCCTCATGGATGCAGCTATCCTGGGGAGCACAAACACGTGCACCCTTGGACCGAGCAAGTCCACTGACCGCGTGTCGCACAGCTGTCCTACGTGAAGAGAAACACGCTCTCAGTGCCTGCTGGGTCGTGGTGTGCCACACCCACACACGGGCCATCTAATTATATAGACATTTGCACCTTGCTCTGACCTGCTTTTTACCATTAAGTAGGGTATTTCGCAACTCTGAAAGGCAGATGTCAACTTGTAGAAAACTGTTAACGATGCAAATGATTCTTGTCTAATAACCATTCAAATGGATTTTGTCTGGGAAAGATGCAAATGATCTCTGTCCCGTGGAAAAGCTAATCCCAAAGGTTACGGTTTCATTACCCTGGAGGACGTTAACCAGCTTTGTACCTAACACAGCTGTCTCATTCCAGATTTCTCCCCCAGCCCGTATGCATTCAGGCTCTTGAATTCTCTTTGAACCGCCTTGACCAGCCTTCTGGTGCCTTCGTTCATGAGTTTGGTAAGTCTTAGGTACATAATCACTTTATACTGGCGAGGGGACGCTTTTCACTTTTCGAAAATTAAACTTTGACATCTAGCACACGGATCCACAAAGGTATTTGTGGCATTGTTGCTTGTAAAAGAAAAGTATTGGGAGCTGATGTTGGTCAGTAAGGAAATGGTGAAATTAATTATGGTGCGTGATATTCCTCTTTTACGAAGGATGGAAAACTGGATGTATTTATACGGAGCAATCTCTGAAATTTACTGTTAAATTAAAACATAGCAAGGTTGCAGGACAATGAGTATGATATGAGCTCATCTGGGTAAAAGAAGAGAGACAGATAGATCATTCCAGAAAGACATCTATGTATCTCTACACACACACAGACACACATTCTTCTAAGTGCGTCTCTGAAAGTCTGCATAAGATGCTGGTAACATTTACATTCAGAGAGGATGGGGAACAGGGAGGAAGGAGAGTCAGAAGACACATGTTTAACTGCACGACCTTTGTACCTGTTGGATTTTGCATTGTTTGCAGGTATTATTTATTCCAACAAATTAAGAACGCTCTCAATGGACAACTAGGGGAAGAGACTGCCGGGAACAGACAACTGTAGTCTACACTTGATAGGATAGGGCAAGGGTCCCTGAGGTCTGGATTTCTCTCGATGTGCGACTAAGTCCAGAATGGCTTTCTTCCCTGAGACAAGTTTCTTGGAAGTGTAACTCAATACAGTAAAACGCACACTTTTTACATGTTCCGTTCTATGAGTTTTGACAAGCCGATGCAGTCACGTAGCTATCACCACAACCAAGATCTAGAGCACAGTGGTTTCCGAGCACCTGGGGGGCTCAGTCGGTTAAGCGTCCGACTTCGGCTCAGGTCATGATCTCATGGTTCACGGGTTCAGGCCCCACGTTGGGCTCTGTATGCTGACAGCTCAGAGCCTGGAGCCTGCTTCGGATTCTGTGTCTCCGTCTCATCTCTCTGCCTCTCCCCTGCTCACTGCTCACGCTCTCTCTCTCTCTCTCTCTCTCTCTCAATCTCTCTCTCAAAAAATAAATATTTAAAAAATAAAATATTTAGAGCATAGTGCTTTTGAGGTTCATCCACATTATGGCGTGAACAGCCCTTCTTTCTCTTCTGTCACCTAGTAGTGTTCCAGCATGTATGTGCATGCTGCCATTTGTTGTTCTGTGATGGGCTTTGGAGGTGTTTCCAGTTTCTGCTTATAATCACTGTCACACGAGTGTCTGTGTGAGCATAGGACTTCATTTTTCTTGGATAGATGCCTAGCAGTGGGATGTTGGGTTTAGGCCAAACATGTGCTTCACTCCGTAAGAAATGGCCTGATGGTTTCCAGGGCAGTGGGGCCTTCACCGCACTCCGCCAGCTCTGCCAAGAAGTCCTGTTGCTCCGTATCCTCCCCTGCAACTGGTTTGGTCATTACTGTTCACAACTTCGGCCGTTCTAATAGGTGTGTAAGGGTGTCTCGTCGCAGTTTTGATCTGAAGCTCTGTGATGACTTATGGTGTTGAGTGTTTTCAATGTCATCTGCATCTCCTCGGTGAAGTGTCTGTTCAAAATCTTGCCTTTTTTTTTTTAAATTGTCCAATGAATTGTTTTCTTGTTATTGTGAGTTATGAGAGTTCTTTAGGTACACCTGGACACAGGTTCTTTATCAGACATGTGGTTCACAGATAGTCTCTCGAAGTAGATTTCCTGACTGCTTTCAAGACTTCATTGCCTCCCTGTGATGAACATGAGGGATCTAGTTCATGTCCTTCTCCCCTGTCTCTGCCTCTCCAGGTTTGAAAGCAATTGTTGCTACTGGTTTATTACCATCATTATCATTGTTATCCTGTTATCATTATCATTGTTATCATTGTTCTGTTGAGAACCTTCTAACTCTGACATGTGGACTTATTTCGTGTTGCCTTATAGTCAGCAGTAACTCTCTGTCCTCCTTTGTCCTGAGGATATGTGCACACCCACTCTCCTTCTCCCCATAAGCTCCCCCACTCCTTCCAACAACCATGTTTTAATTTTTGCAAAGTTCTTAACATCTATAAACTCTCTAAACTACAACCAAGTGTTGTCTGCTATATCCATAGTTTGACTTTAATCTTGGCTCTATCATACTATAAATTCTACAGAACATCCCTCTCCCCAGGAAATGTCCATCTCAGAATCTTTATTCCTTGAGCAGAAATCTTGATTGGTTGTCTCTGGGTCTAAGGTGACCAACCACCCTTGTTTCCTGGCTTAAAAGATACAAACTAAAAACGAGAAATGGTCACTCTAATCTTGAAACATCCCTTGATTCCTCTTCTAGATTGGATCCAGTTTTTTGGATCTTATATGTTCCTCTTTCTTTATTTCCTGGATTCTCTGAATTATATACTCCAGCAACTTTTGAAGAAAGGGTATGTTGAAGATAAACTGTGTCCTTCCTTTTCTGAAATGTCTTTATTCTGCTCCAAGGTTTATGGACAGATAGTTTAGCTGGGTATAGTATTCTAGCTTGAGAATAATTTTCCTTTATAACTTGGAAGGAATGCTCTATTTACTTCAAGCCTCCAGTTTCATTGGTAGGTAGTATGGTGCTAGACACAGAATGTGAAGCAGGCTCCAGGCTCTGAACTGTCAGCACAGAGCCCAACGCGGGACTCGAACCCACAGATTGTGAAATCATGACCTGAGCCGAAGTCGGACGCTTAACCAACTGAGCCGCCGAGGCGCCTCCTGACTCTCCTTTCTTTACTGAGCCTGTTTCTCTTTGCTCCTGTGTTCCCCACTTGTCTCCTCTACCTGTTGAGATAATTTATTTGCTAGCGCTTCTATTGGACCTTTAATTTTAGCAAGTATTTGTTTTTAATCTCAAAAGCTCTTTAGTTGTTCTCTGATTTTTTTCTCCCTAACCCAATTGAGTCCTTGTTTTATAAATACGATATCTTCTCTAATCTCTCTGAATATATTCAGCAGAGGCTTAGGATGCCAGCTGCCCTTTACAAATCATCTCTGCTTCCTCTGGCCAGTGCCTTTGCTGTTTTCCGGAGTCTCCCTTCATACGAGTGGCCCTCCTCAAATGCCTGGGGACACTTTGTGGCTCATTTTCCGTAACAGGAAAGGCCTGGGTGGCAAGTTGGTGATTCCTCTGCTACTGGGTCACGATGCCTCCCTCTCCCCTCCAGAGTGAGAATTCTGTATCGGCCAGGGTAAGGGCAGGCTTTATTTATTGAAGCTTCATCCCACCCCCCCATACACACAACTCCTAGTGCTGGATTGGAGGGCTTTACAGTATCGTCCTGGGGGCCACCATCCCACTGGTGGCCTTCTGGCTCAGTGGCCTTAGTTTCCCCAACAATTGTTTCAACTTTTTTTTTTTTTTTTAAATCAAGGAGGCTTCTAGGTTTGGGTCGGGTGAAAGGTATGGGAAGTAGGAGAGGCAGCTATCATTAGTAAGGTGTCTTTCTCTTTTTTTCATAGATAGAGAGAGAGAGAGAGAAAATGCAGGGGAGGGACCCAGGGAGAGAGAATCTCAAGCAGGCTCCATGCTGAGCAAGGAGCCCAACTTAGGGCTCAGTCCTACAACCCTAGGGTCACGACCTGACCGGTATTCAAGAGTCAACCGACTGAGCCACCCAGGCACCCCGAGTTCGGTGTCTCTTAAACAGACCCTCTGTGACTTCCCTGTCCTCAGCAATCATGCCCTCTTGTGCTTTACAGTGTGTGTCAACCTGAGCCCAGCGTCTGTCCGTGGCCAGCTGCCCCCTTCACGCTGCAGCCTTATCGCAGTGTAGTCTGGGCTGCAGCGCCTCCCACCGCGAAGGCCCAGCTACCCTGGCTCTGCCCCATCCCCCAGGGCTCTTTGCTGCTGTGGGCGTCTTCCTTTCTTCTCCTACATTTGCATTTCAGTGAGGATTTGAAAGATGCTCCCGAGCACAGTCCTCAAAACGGAAGCCTCGCCCCGTGATTGACGTGGCGCTCGCGGGAAGTGGGGCTTGGCCGGAAGTACAGGCTCTCGTGACAAATGAAATTGGACATTTACTGATGCTCGCAACACACCAGCCACAGTTACTCATATGCTTTATCTCTATTTGTTGTTTCTTCTTTCTCTTATCCCCACCTTGCAGAACGGAGACATAGAGGGCACCTGGGTGGCTCCGTCAGTTGACTGACTCTTGACTTTGGCTCAGGTCATGATCCCAGGGTCATAGGACTGAGCTCCAAGTGGGGCTCTGTGCTGGGCATGGAGCCTGCTTAAGATTCTCTCTCTCTCTTTCTCTCTCTCTCAGGAGAGAGGAGTTTCAGTTGGTTAAGCATCCAACTCTTGACTTCAGCTCACACTTTGTGAGTTCAAGTCCCGCATCAGGCTCTGTGCTGACAGCGCAGAGCCTGCTTGGGATTCTGTCTCCCTCTCTCTGCTGCCCCCTCGCTTAATCTCTATCTCTCTCTCTCAAAATAAATAAAAAATAAACTAAAAAATTTAAAGAAAAAGATTCTCTTCCCACGCCCCTCTCCCCCACTCACACACACTCTCTCTCCCTTTCTAAAATAAAATAAAAAAGTAAAAAATAAAGCTAAAAAATTAAGTAACTTGCTCTAATTCATGTGGCCAGGGAAAGGTGGGGTCAGAATTCCAACTTCCTGCCCTTTCCACTCGAAGGTCCAGAAGCGAAGGGCACCGCAGGCCCGTCACCCCCGGGCGACTCGGCTCAGCCTTCAGAAACCAGCCAAGTCCACACCAGGCCGCAGCGGAGGTGCTCTGAACACACAGACCGTGCATCCTCCATCCCGACCCACGTTTGGGTTCCAGGAACATCCTTGCAGAGACCGGGCTCCCGGCAGGGGTCTCAATGCCCTTGCGAGGCGTCCCCAGGGATCTGTGACCGATCTGGGGCGGCTGCGGGGCTGCGCCTGGCTCCTTCCTCTCTTCCAGGTTATAATTCACCACAATTAGAGCCTCGCTCGGGGCTGGAGGAGAAAGCAGAAGAGATCTCGCACAGGGGGGCAGCCAGGTGGGGGTCCTGGGCCTAAGGCAGAGCTGTCCCCACCCCCCCAGGTCCGTAGGAAACACCATCTGGTGAGTGTCAGAGTCGAAGCTGCTGTCTATTGAAGGCTCAGGCTGGTGGCCTGCATTCGCAGCAGCGTCTTGACGTTTTCCATCACCGGTTCAGGTAGGAAAGACTGTCCCCAATCTTCTGATGAGGAAACTGGCTCAGAGGGCATGGAACTTGTCCAAGACCACCAGCTGGTAAGTGGCAGAGTTGGACTTTAAAGCAAGGTCCGAACGGTGCGCACGGCAGCATGCCCTCCACACAGGATTCCCGGCTCTGCCACAGCCTGGCACAGCCCTGAGGGACAGCCAAGCCCCAGGGGCTGAGCTCATGTGACCCCCAGCTGGGCACTCCCAAGGCCACGGGTGTGACCCTCAGCAATTTTGGAGGGTGCGTCCTGGGCACCGCCCCCCATCCATACCCAGTGTCGGGAGATGCAGCCACGTTGGTGTTGGTCAGGATTCAGGCTCAGCTGCCTGGCCCTGCGGCCGCCTGACCCTGTGCAGCTGCCCCCGCCGGAATGCGGCCTCCGGCCGGCAGCACCAAGCAGGGCTTCATGCATTTAACCACATTTGCAGGGCAGCAGGCCAGCAAATGCAGCGTTACAGAAGGGGGACAAAACCCAGGCAGGGGGAAGCAATGTGATGTGAAAGGAAAGGACCAGGAAGTAATGTCCAACATTTAAAGGAGCACTGTTCCTACAAGTGGTCAGAAAGAACACTTTTAAAGATTTATTATTGGGGCGCCTGGGTGGCTCAGTTGGTTAAGCGTCTGGCTTCGGCTCAGGTCATGATCTCACAGTTCATGGGTTCGAGCCCCGCGTCGGGTTCTGTGCTGACATCTAGCTCAGAGCCTGGAGCCTGCTTCAGATTCTGTATCTTCCTCTCTCTCTCACCCTCCCCTGCTCACACAGTCTCTCTCTGTCTCTAAATAAATAAAAACATTAAAATTTTTAAAATTTATTATTATTATTATTAGTTTTTAAAAATTTGTTAGTTTATTTTTGAGAGAGAGAGACACACGCACAGTGCAAGCAGGGGAGGGGCAGAGAGAGACACCCACACATACACAGAATCCGAAGCAGGGTCCAGGCTCTGGGCCGTTAGCACAGAGCCCAGTGCGGGCTTGAACTCACCAACTGCAAGATCATGACCTGAATAGAGGTTGGAGGCTTAACCGACTGAGCCACCCAGGTGCCCCTATTATTATTATTTCATTAATGTTTATTTATTTTTGAGAGAGAGAGAGAGAGGGGAGAAGCAGAGAGAGAGGGAGACGGAGGATCGGAGGATCGGAGGATCAATGGAAGCAGGCCAGGCAGGGAGCCCCAGGTGGGGCTGGAACTCATCAACCACTAGATCATGACCTTAGCCACAAATCAAGAGGCAGGTAGGGGCTCAACCCACCGAGCCTCAGGGCACTGCAGAAAGGACACTTATGAAAAGCACCTCGCTTAATCTCCCACCGCCTGGCTTTCCCTGGCAGAAGTGTGTCCCCAGTGCGCAAAGTGGGACAATCTGGGTCAGAGGTAGCAACGGGAGGGGCTGTGAGAAGGGGAGGGGCTGGAGGGAGGAGCAGGGGGGCGGGAGGGTCCCCCCAAGTCCCAGCCTGGAGGTCTTCTGCTTTCCACTTTGCAGACAGGCAGGGGGAAGCCTCGCTTTGGTCATTTTGCATTCCCACCAGCAAGGGGGGCTCCTGTGGGCAGCCTCGCCCAGACCCCCTGCTCCTTCCCGACCTGGGGGGGGGGGG
>NC_043716.1:54281622-54291222 GCF_006229205.1 Suricata suricatta | reverse complement strand
GGGCTCCCGCCCCTCACCCCACAATTAGCAGATTTTCAAGGCCAGCGGCCCAAAGCCCAGCCCAGCCGGAGAGATTGGCCGCTGAGGTCAGTCTGTGTGGGGTCCACAGCCTCTCAGAAGTGAAGGGACTGAGTCTCTGTGGTGGGGGTGGGGAGGCTGGGGCTGGGGGTTGGGGGTGTTGGGGAGCCCAGGGGCACACACTGCAGATCAGAAGGCAGACCCCGATGGGGCCCTGGGGAGGGCACCTCAGCTTACAAAGCTTAGCCTCAAATAAACCCAGAGGTGAAGAGAGAACCAGTTTACTCCCTGGGCACCTCCCAGTCTCCCCATCTATAAAATAGGATAATAAAATTCTCTGCCTTTGCGACTCTTGATCTTGGGGTTGTGGGTTTGAGTCCCTCGTGGGGTACAGAGATTACATAAAATAAAATAATACAGTAAAAAATTTAATTATCTGCCTTGTAGGGCTGTTGGGAGGGGTAAATGACCTGATCTGGGTAGAGCTCTTGGCTCAGGATCTGGTCCTTAGAAAGCACTCCATAATGTTAGCCCTGACCTGTATTCATATTCGACCAGTGTCCTCCCACACCAGCACTCCTGGGGACAGCTGTCCTGTTGTAGAACCAGCCACTTAGCAGCCACACGTGCTGGAATAAGTTACTTAACCACTCTGTGCTCCTGTGTTCTCATCTGCAGATACTGTAGCTAGCTTGTGGAATTAGCTCGAAAACAATACAGCTCAAGGATTCTTAGAGGCACATAGAGTCCAGAGCCAGATTCCTACGTCCAAATCCTGGGCCCTGCTGTGTGTCCTTCTGCAAACGACTTGACTTCTCTGTGCTTCAGTTTCTTCCTCTATAACACAAGGGGTGCTAACAGTGCCCACCTCCAAGCTGTGACCCATAACTAAGGGACAGTTTTTATAGAGGCAAAATCACAGCTCCATCAAATATACAATGAAAGTGTGTTGAGATTTTCTTGAACTCCTTCGTTCGTGAGAGAACCGGCCTTACAACGGATTTAAGGCAAATTTAACACATAGGTACAGGTGCACCTGCGTGGTTCCGTCTGTTAAGCATCTGCCTCTTGATTTCGGCTCAGGCCATGCTCTCTCGGGCTGGCAGGATGGAGCCCCCCGCCCCACACAGGGCTTCTGTGCTGACAGCACGGAGCCCACTTGGGATTCCTCCCCTCCTCTCTCTGGCCCTCCCCACCTCTCAAAACATGCAAATACACATTTTTTAAAAATGCTTTTTATTTATTTTTGAGAGACAGAGACAGTGCAATCAGGGGAGAGTCAGAGAGAGAGGGAGGTATAGAATCCAAAGCAGCCTCCAGGCTCTGAGCTAGCTGTCAGCACAGAGCCTGACGCTGGGCTCGAACCCACAAACCGTGAGATCGTGACGCTTAACCGACTGAGCCACCCAGGCGCCCCAATACACATTTTTTAAAAAGAACACCTTAGTAAGAGTCACCTTGGGAGTCACCTTGGCATGGCGACCGAGCGGCCATTTTGCTGTGGGTTGGGAAAACGCTGTGCACCGACGACCCCCACCCTCACCTGCAGACCTGGAATGTTCCTCGCCAGTTTGAAAACAGCCAATCATGGAGCACCAGCTTCCCACCACCCTGACAGAGGAGGCAACCTATCCCATCCCGCCACGTCCCTAAAGTGCCCTTATTTGGTGGTCTGCCCTCCCAGGACCGGACCGGAAGTCTTTCACCCATAAAATACCTCGCCCCTCCTGTACCAGGCGCGACTTCCCTGACTCCCCACTCCCGGAGTCACGGAACCTCGGCCGGGAATTGCAGATCCCAATAAAGGCTTTCTTGGCTCCATAAAAAAAAAAAAAAAAAAAAAAAGAACACCTTAAATACAGAGAACAAATTGAGGTTGCTGGAGGGGAGGTGGGGGGATGGGCTAGAGGGGTGACAGGCCTTGAGGAGGGCACTTACTGGGAGGAGCACGGGGGGTCGTGTGTAGGTGATGAATCCCTGGAATAGATTCTACGCTCTAGGTGAACTAACTTGAATTTAAATCAATAATAATAATAATAATAATAAAGAACATAGGTACGCAAACAGTCAAGAATACTGACGTGAATGTACAAACAGGCCGCAGGGCAATAATCCGTTGGTCTGCCAAACCCAGTGCATGTGCATTTTTACGGACAAGGGTTATTTGCATCTTTATCAGTTTTCTACAAGTTACAGAGTTGTCCAATAGCTCACAGATGACAAAAGCAGAGATGGGCCACAGCCGTGCAGGACACAGAGCGATGGGGTTAGGGTGTGGGTGGGCCGCTTTTGTTGTTCCTTGCAAAGCTCTTTCTCTGCACCAGTGAGTTCATCTACAGGGTGACTGGTATCTATAGTGAGCGCTATCCACGCTTTTGTAGAAAATAATGTGGAAACAAATAAAGACGAACCGCGAGCTGGCAAATACTGCGGATTCAGTTTGCTGAGCCCCATCGCTTCCGTTTTGGCAGAGACCCAGGCAGGAAACTTCCTGGTGGAACGGGAAGGAAGGACCCCGGTGCACCTGGCGGAGCTGCCTAACTCGGTGCAGGGGATCCTAGGAGATGGGTCAGAGGTGCCTCCTGGGCTCTCTGTGGTTGGAGAGAGGTTGGAAGAGGGCACAAAAATGAGGGAAGCTGATGGTTGTTAATCAAGTCCTGGCTCTTTGGGGCGGCTTGGTAACAGGGGTTTTTGTTCGGCTGCGGATTTGTTTGCTAGAGCGCTCGGATTTCCTCCAAGGCTGACTTGAAGCTGACGGGTGGGCAGGCAGAGAACGGTTGGTTTCCTGGGCCGGCGGCCACAATTGTGGGTCAGAGTTTTGTTTTTGCACACGGTCTGGCCATTGTCTGTCTGTGTGTCCAGTCGGTCCATAACCACAGGGCCTGCTGGGAAGCCCCGGGTGCTGGTAATTACTATCGGTTGATGCTCAGCTGTTTACACACAGTCACCAATTCCGACTGGTTTAAGTGGAATCAGGAGCTTACAGCATTGATAGCTCAGAGCCTGCGGGCAGGCTAGAGAACCTGACGGGAGAGAAGGGAGGGGACCTGAGTGACTCCAGCTCTGCACCTGTCCCATGTCCTTCTTGGAGATAAGGTCCCGGGAGGGGAGAGGCAGGAGCATTTGATTTGCTTCGGGTCATGTGCCCCAAAGAAGGCCCAGCAAGGGAGACAGGTGACTTCACAAGCAAAAGAGGGACGCTCTTACCACAGAAACAGAGCTCAGATACCGGGTCACCAGGAAGGCACTAGGGTCCACTCAACAACCTAGGACACGGGTGCCGTGGAAATACCTACATTTCCAACTGGGACATGGAGGCTCACGGAAGGTAGGATTCAAGCTCAGGTCTGCCCTTGTTCAGAGCCCAGGTTCCCCCCATGTCCCTTAGCCTCAGCGTGCAGTGAACCTGGTGGCCCCTAACATTCGGGCACCGCTAAAATCCCAGCTGCCCTGCCCAGCACCGCCCGCAGAGCTCTCTCCTTCCTCTGGGCTCAGGTCTCTCTCATCACTCACTGCCTTGTGCGTGGCCTCCTTCTCAGGCCGGGAAGAGGTCTTGGAGGTCACCTCCCAAACCCCAGAGTTGGAGAATGGGGAATTGAAGTGCTAGCGTTAGACCCTCCCCTCCTGCCACAGACGGGGCTTGGAACGCTCACTGGGGCAGCAGCCTGTGCTCCGGATGTGGAATTTGATCATCATCTACTTCTCTGGAGGATGGAACATGATGCCGCTATTGAAAATAACATCAACCCGGGCACCTGGGTGGCTCAGTCGGTTGAGCGTCTGACTTTGGCTCAGGTCGTGATCTCGCGGCTCATGGGTTCAAGCCCCGCATCGGGCTCTGTGCTGACTGCCAGCTCAGAGCCTGGAGCCTGCTTCCGATTCTATGTCTTTCTCTCTCTGCCCTTCCTCTGTTCATGCTGTCTCTCCAAAATAAATAAAATGTAAAAAAAAAATTAAAAGAAAAGAACATCAACCAAGACTTTCTAAGGACAAAGTAAAATGTTTGTGATAAGCTGTTAAGGAATGTAGGGAGGAAAAGCCTCCGGGGTCTCCAGCTGGGGTCTGTGTGTTAGCTGATGGGAGGCAGATTCACAAGAGGCCAAACAAACCAGAGCTCAATTAACATGCCAGAGCGTCCAGGGCGGAGTAACTCAACGGGGTTGGGACTCTGGCTTACACAGCATTTTTACAAAACAACAACGAATCTGTAGAGAAGTGATAAGACCAAGGGCTTTGAGTTTCTAAGGGCAGTAAACTGTGGGAAGGCAAATATATGGGGAAACCGATGGAAGTCCCAGGGCTGCCTTTCACAAGGTTTGTTAGACTCCTCCGGTGTCTCTCTGGGCCGGAAAGGATCTCGCGTCTCTTTTTTTCTTTTAGGCAAATAGGGAGAGAGCGGAGAGTGTTTCTTGTGTCTGCTTCTTCTCAATCGCCTTCAGCCCAACATAATCCTCAGGCCAAAGTGGCATATTTTGGGGTGGCATACGGTGCTACCTTTCCGGGAAAAGGACAAGAAACAAAAGCACAGAGATGAGGTGCTATCGGCTGTGTAAACAGATCCATATCTGCACAGAATACATGGGAGAAAATGTGCTAAAATTAACAGTGGAGGGAGTGTAGGTTTCTTTTTTACTCGCTTGTCTGTAACGGTCTAGATTTTCCAAGTGTTGTAGACATTTGTCATTGTTTCTGGCTGCCCAGCATCCGAGCCCTTCCTTAGTCTGGGGACCGTCCTAGCTTGGCAGGACCAGGCAATGCCCTGGTCGCTTTCCCAGACACCCTTGCAGCTGGAACTCACACATCTGATGCAGTTTTGCCAATCAGAGAAGAGACGCTCCTGCGGCTCCACCAATCAGAGAAAAGACTCCACAGCAGCTCTGCCAATCAGAGAAAAGACTCCCCTGCGACCCCACCAATCAGAGAAAAGACTCCCCTGCGGCTCCACCAATCAGAGAACGGATCTCCTTCTCTGGAGGAAGCAGGAAGTGATGGGCAGCAGTAGTGATAATTCCAGGGCAGCAACTAAAAACCCTGATTAAAACAAACACCAAAACGTTAAAAGGAAATCTTGAAACCCAGTGGCTTGTGAGCGAGGAACTGCTACTGACAATCACGCAGATAGCAAAGGACAACGAGGAAGGTCTGTGGGAGCCACTTGGTGGGGCTGTTTGTATTCTTGTTGAGTTTTTTTTTTTTAATTTTTTTTTAAATGTTTTATTTATTTTTGATACAGAGAGAGACAGAGCATGAGAGGGGGAGGGGCAGAGAGAGAAGGAGACACAGAACAGGAAGCAGACTCCAGGCTCTGAGCTAGCTGTCAGCACAGAGCCCGACGCGGGGCTCGAACCCATGAACGTGAGATCTGACCTGAGCCGAAGTCGGAGGCTCAACCAACTGAGCCACCCAGGCGCCCCAATTCTTGTTGAGTTTTAAGAGCTCTTTGTATATTTTGTATCACAAAGTATTTTTAATTTAAATTTTATTAAATTTATTAAATTAATATATTATATAAATTAAAATTTTACTTCTTTCTTAATGTTTATTTATTTTTGAGAGGGAAAGAGACAAAGTGTGAGGGAGGGAGAAGCAGAGAGCGAGAGAGAGGGAGACTGAGAATCCAAAGCAGACTCTGAGCTGTCAGCACAGAGCCTGACATGGGGCTCGAACTCACGAACCGCAAGATCATAACCTGAACCAAAATTGGACGCTCAACTGACTGAGCCACTCAGGTGCCCTGTGGATCACAGTCCTTTATCAGATGCACCATTTGCAAGTATTTTCTCTTAGTTATGACTTGTCTTCTTGTTCTCTTGATAAAGATAACATCTTGCTAAATCAAATTAAGGCTTCCTCCCAACCCTACTTCTGAGAGGGGGAAGACATTGGAGTTTGTGCCCTCCACCTTCTCAGAGGTCACACAAGAATGGGGAAGCCCCCATCTTTATCCCCATGTGGTCCCCATGGAGACACTCATCATCCAAGGTCCTCGTGGTCCATTCAAAGACTGGCAGCTGTATACCCAGAGCTAAGCTTGGCTGTGGGAGCCCCTTTGCCAGGGCCTCCAAGGCCAGAGCTCTGGGGATCCATCCTCACATCCTTCCTGAGCAGGAACTCTCCCCACCCCCAAGCCCCAGAGCTGCCCACCCCTCAATAATTCACTCTTCTAGACTCAGAAAAATATGCCCCTTGCCCTTTGGTGTGGACTCTGAATTCTGATTCTTTGCTGGGAAAACAGACCACACATGCTGCACGGGTGAGTCATCCTGCCCCAAACAAGCACCAGGACCAAAGAGTGGGGCCTTTGTTCAAAGGGGGGTTTACTGAGTTCGCCCAAGAGGGAGAGATCCTGGATTTCTGCCAGGAGTCATCCCCTGGGAGAAGACTTTCCTTTACCCTCTCCCGGCACTGCCCCCCGGCCAGCTGAGCCACCTGCCCTGCGCTCCCCTCCTGCCAGGGCTGCAACTCTTCCGGTGGGATGGGAAAGCCACTCATCTGTCCCTGTCACGGCCCCGGAGCTCCCTGAGGGCAGGACTGGGCCATCTTCATCTGGCACCGTGGCGGGCACAGGCAGAGCACAGTGCATGCCCAGCTCCCCACCCCCTAGATGAAGGAGCAAACTCCAAGTCTTGGGTCGGTGCAGGAGGACCATCGAGCGCCCTTGGGGAGCTCAGAGCCTGGCTGGGCTGGGGATAGGTGCAGGGACCCTCGGCCTTTGAGTTCACCCCGCTTCCCCAGGCTCCACTTTATGCAACTTGCCTCCACCTCTGCCCACCCCCGCTGCTTAGAGGCTCCTCTGAGATCTTCTTGCATTTTCATTAATTTCTATTGAATAATTAAAACCAGGAAATTAATACTTTCATCCTGAACCTGAATTGCAGTGTGTGCTTTTCATAATTGTACTTCTACTGGAGCATTAAACGTCAAGTGAGTCCTCCCTCTCCAGAGACGGAGGGGACAAAGCTATGTCTTGAGGGCTTTTCACACAGTGTTTGGCTCTGATTGTGCACTCAGTCTTTGCTTTTTAATTAATGGAAGGATGGATGGATGGACAGATGGATGGAAGGAAGGAAGGGAAGAAGCAAGAAGGGAGGAAGGCTGGCTGGCTGGATAGAAGGTTGGATGGATGGATAGATAGGATTAGAAGGATGAATGGATGGGTGGGTGGTAGGATGGCTGGAAACAAGGCAAGCCAGCTTCCAAAATTAGATCTGACCCTTTCTACTTTCTGGGCTAGAGCAAACTTTGTTTCCTTTATCAAAAGGTACTTGAAATCACCGGACACCAAGAAGCTAAGAACCTGCCAACAAGATTTTGCTTTCCCTTTATTTCCTGTCCAATGCTACACGACCTCCCAATAAGGTGTTACCCACCCTGCTAGCAGCCTTCCCCCGGAGGTAGGATTCTGCAAATGACAGCAGTGTCCTGGGCCCAGAAGTGTGCTTACTGATGAGGGGGAAGCAGAGAGGTCGGGTCTGCAGCCCTCAGCACAGCGTGGGGAGAGCCGCGTGACCACTCTAGCAGGTGTGGATGCCCTTCTAGTCCTTCTTCCCATTTCTCCCACTCCTGGAAGAAATCGAGGGTCCCCTGTCATCCCAACAGAGCTTTCATGAGTTTTATTTGGGACCCAGAGGGATAAGCGTCTCCTGACTTTAGAGAAACATAGTGAACAAGCAAGCGGGGAAGCTGCTGACGGGCCACGTTCTCATGGCTGATCTCTGGGAGGCACCCTGGCACCCTGATGTCTCCTGCTAATTAATTCCATCCTTTTCCCCAAGAGAAGGGGAAGAATGAAATCATTATTGAGAGTGACTCATGGCCTCAGGTGGCGGCTTTTCCCCAGGGGGGCTCAATCCGAAAAGCATACGGCTGATGTAGCCAGGAAATGGGCAGAGGACGGGGCTGGAGAGAGATGGAAAGCCGAGTGGGAGGCGGTCCCTGGGGGAAGCGGCCTCTTGCCTCCCAGGCTGACCTTGGGGGCCTCTGCAGAGGTGGGGGGTGTAGAGGGACGGGTTCCCCAAGCTCCACCTGTCCTGTTCAAGCCTGCGATGCCCAGGCTCGTAGGGTGCGGTCCCCAACTTGACCGATCATCTGAAGCCCCGGCAGGTCAGGGTTCCGCTAAAGCATTTCTCCCTGCCATTTAAATACCTCCCCATCTGGGGATCAACCCCTGCTCCTCAAGGGTCTAGTCCAGGGCCAGCGCAAACAGGGCGGGAGTTTAAGATTCTCTGCAGAGAGAATGGACTCTGATCACTACTCTCCCTCTCTCTGGCTCTGCGGCACCCATGCTAGTCTTTTTCCTCCAACTGCCTCAGGGCCTTTGCACGGGCTGGTCCTTCCACCTGGGGCGCTCTTCCTTTTGGCTCATTTCCTGGAGCTTCCTGCCCAAATGTCATCTCAGTCAGAGGTCTTCTTTAACCCTCTAACCACCTTACTGGCATCCATTCTTCCTCTCCTCCTCTCTAGAGATTTCCTGCAGAGCAGGTGTTAGGTGTTATTTTGTCATCTGTGTTCTACCAGACACGATAGAAGTTCCACGACAGGGGGCGCCTTCGTTTGTGCAGCACCAGAACGGTGCTTGACACATAGTAACTTCTCAATAAACACTCACTGCATGAATGAATGAATCACCGATCACAGGCCAGGGAGGGAGCACAGGGTGCTGAGAAAGGACACAACAGGAAACCTCCCTTTGTCATCAGCTGGCCTGAGCTTGGCCCCTGGGGTGTTGTCCCGCCCCTTCACAGAGGGTGGACACCTGTTTCTAAGGGCGTCTGAGTCCATCCCCACCAGTGGCCCCAGCGCACCAGCCCTCCTCAAACCTGAAGACCAACTCTGATGCTGGGGCCCCACTCCCCTGGACCCTTCCCAGGCCTCCTGCTGCTCCCTTGCCCCCCGCTCCCACCTCTCCAGGCCCATCTGCGAAGTCGGGCTCAGAGGGAGGTGTGGGTGTTGTTTCAAATCAATGTTTAAAAGATGCCACTTTTGGGGCGCCTGGGTGGCTCAGTCGGTTGGGCCTCCGGCTTCGGCTCAGGTCAGATCTCACGTTCGTGGGTTCGAGCCCCGCGTCAGGCTCTGTGCTGACAGCTAGCTCGGAGCCTGGAGCCTGCTTCCAGTTCTGTGTCTCCTTCTCTCTCTGCCCCTCCCCCTCTCATGCTCTGTCTCTCTCTGTATCAAAAATAAATAAAACATTAAAAAAAAAAAGATGCCACTTTTAATTATGTGTGAGTGCAGCGTACCCTGAGGCTTTTTGCGGTAAACGGCTCAAAATAAACACAGTTTATTCATTAATTATTATTAATTATTTTCTTGAGCCTGGCTAGGGGGAAGGAGGGCCCTGCTCGGCCCACGTTGGCATGTTGGCTCTTGGACCCTCGGACGAGTGGCGCTCTGAGGAGTGGCCTGTGTCGGCCTTGACCGGGCTCACCTGGGCCTGGGGTGGGAGAGAGAGCAGGCCGGGTGCCCCGCCGGGACCCCCACGCCGCAGCGGGGAGGGGAGGCAGAGCGGGAGTGGGGAGGGCCCTCCACCGGGTGAGACTTCACCTGCAGAGACGTTGTATAGAGATGATGTCCGGCTTCAGGGGC
>NC_043716.1:54260826-54281522 GCF_006229205.1 Suricata suricatta | reverse complement strand
AGGCTCTGAGCTAGCTGTCAGCATAGAGCCTGACGTGGGGCTCGAACCCACGAACCGTGAGATCATGAGCTGAAGCCGGACGCTTAACTGACTAAGCCACCCAAGCGCCCTACTGGGAAACTTTTCTTTCTTTCTTTTTTAAAGATTTTTATTTTTTAATTTTTTTATGTTATTTATTTTTGAGAGACAGAGACAGAACATGAGCAAGGAAGGGCCAGAGAGAGAGGGAGACACAGAATCCAAAGCAGGCTCCAGGCTCTGAGCTGTCAGCACAGAGCCCGATGTAGGGCCCAAACCCACAATCCACGAGATCATGACCTGAGTCGAATTTAGACACTTAACCAACTGAGCCACCCAGGCGCCCCTAAAGATGTTATTTTTAAGTAATCCCTACACCCAATGTGGGGCTTGAACTCACAACCCTGAGATCAAGAGTCGCACATTCTACCAACTGAGCCAGTCAGGTGCCCCATGGAAATAAAGACTCCCCACAAACAGCGTTTCCAGGTGAAGGCAGAGCTGGGCTTGCAGGAAGGAGGACCCCCCCCCCAGGCCCAAGTGAAGCCAGAGATGGTGGGCGTGTGAGCGTGTAAACGTGTGAGCATGTGAGTGTGTGAGTGTGGCGGTGCAGGCACAAGGCATCGCAGGCCCAGGGACCAGGGGTCCGGACGTTGATTCCCCCCATGGGGACAGGGGTGTGGCCTTGGGGGAGGGTTAGAGAGCCCAGACCACCCCCCCCAGACTGCGGCCTCATGAAAGGATGACGCAGACAGCCCCTCCAGAGCAGGGAGGCAGGGGGGCCGTTCGGCCTGGTGGTGCAGGCTGAGGCGTTCCCAGAACTGATAAAAAAAAAAAAAAAGAAGCGTCCTCAGATTCAGGAAGCCCAGTGAACCCAGCGGGCCCAGGCCCTGGGTCCGGGACACTGGTGCCCGAGACACAGGCTCTGGGTGACACACGATGAAGTGTCACAGCTAATGCTTGTACGGGGGAGAGGGGATGTTTGTTGAATGAATGAATGATGTGGAGCAGGAACAAGATGGGAAATGAAACCCAAATCCGGCTTTAGACGAGCCTAGGAATTCACAGGCTCTACCCACCCTCCACTCCTACCTTCTGAGGACCCCAGAACGGGGTGGGCACAGGTGAGGGCTTCTCGGGGACACGGGGAATCTAGGGCAGGGGTGTTGAGCATCCAGGGGTGTCTCATGCTTTCCCAAGGAGCCCTCACAGCTTTGCCCCAGCCTGAAACTCTAAAAGCCAAATGCGCAAGCCCATGCCAGCCCTGGGGACCGCAGGGACACGGGCAGGCCTGGGCGGCCAGGGCCAGCGCGGGGGGCTGGGAGTTGACCAGGAGAGCAAATGGCCTCTGTTCTGTTCGCTTCCCGCCCAACGCGGAAGACTCGGCGGTGCTGTTCTCCGGCGTCGCCAGTCCCTGGAGCCCAATCCAAACCTGTGCAGGAGCTGGGGCTCGGCTATTTTTAGCAGAGTCGGAGGGAGGTGATCTGAGGCTGAATCAGCTGGAGGCTTACGGTCCCAGAATCAACCTGGGAAGCCAGGCTCCAGGCACGTCCCCCTCCTGCTCCGCGTGCCTGGGTGTTGCCCCCCGGACGCCCTGGGCCCCCTGTTTTGGGTGTTTGCGTGTGTCTGGAGGGGACAGTGGTGTGACCACAGCCGGCCAGCATCCCTGGACTGGCCTTCCTTTTCCTTTGGACCTTTCACCGAAGAACCACCATCACGCTCTTCAGAGAAAAGGCAGACCGGGCTGTGTGCTGGGGCCAACCGTCCGGCCGGGGGCCCTTTGGCTCATGACCCGGGAGTCACTCAGCTCGGGCCTCCCGGCTGGCGGTGCCCTCCCTCTTCTGTGATTATCCATCCTTAAAGGCAGCAGAAATATGACCCGTTCTGTACGGGTGTGGCCACTGTGAAAAGAAAAATGATCACAGACTGGGTGGCTTCAAACAACAGAAATTCAGGGCACCTGGGGGCTCAGTCTTAGGTTGTGCGTCCGACTTCGGCTCAAGCCATGATCTCATGGTTTGTGAATTCGAGCCCCGCATCCAGGTCTGCACTGACAGTGCGGAGCCTGCGTGGGAGTCTGTCTCCCCCTCTCTCTCTCTGCCCCTCCCCTGCTCCCACACTCTCTCAAAATAAATACATAAACTTAAAAAACTTTAAAGAAGAAAAAACAATAATAATAATAATCATCACAAATTTCTCCTCTCTGTTCTGGAGGCTCCAGGTCTGAGATGGGTGCGTGGGCAGCCTGGGCGCCGGAGGGAGGCTGGAGTGAGGGGGCTTCCTGGCTTCTTCCTTCGTGCTGCCTCTGTTTGCACAAGGCCTTTCCCCTGTGTGTCTGGGTCCAAGCGTCCCTCTTGCTGTTTTTTTATTTTTATGTTTAAATATTGATTTATTTATTTTTCAGAGAGAGAGACAGAGCATGAGCGAGGAAGGGTCAGAGAGAGAGGGAGACACAGAATCTGAAACAGGCTCCAGGCTCCGACTGGCAGCACAGAGCCTGATGCGGGACTCGAACCCATGAGCC
The DNA here is from genome assembly GCF_006229205.1 of Suricata suricatta. NCBI lineage: Eukaryota > Metazoa > Chordata > Mammalia > Carnivora > Herpestidae > Suricata > Suricata suricatta. The sequence goes on along the minus strand of NC_043716.1, from coordinate 54,278,980 downwards.
ACGAGATCATGCCCTGAGTCAAAGTACCGCGAATGCCCAGTATTAGCTAGTATTTGTCATGATCTGGCCCAGGCTTTAATCAAAATGTGTTTGTGCTCTCTGACTACCCAGGGGCCACAGCCTGGGGTGAACAGAACTGGGGGGGGGGTCCCTGGAGTCACAGTGCGGGGCCCCCGCGGGGACTCCCCTCGGGCAGCCTGACCCAGGAGCACCCTGTGCCGGGATGTGCAGCGGCGGCCCAGGGCCCCAGGATACCCGTGCCCCGCCCCCCATGCCCTGGGCATCCCAGGAAAAGATGAGAAAGAGCATCCTCCTCTGCACCTCACATCCCAATAAAATATTTATTATTTCAAGAAATAAATCTTTAAAAAAGAGAGAGAGAGAAAAGAGTGTCTCTATTGCTTCCCCCCGACGGGTCAGGTCCTTGGTGACCACTGAGGTCCTGCGGCCACTGAGGCTGCCCAGGCCTAGAGGGGGTCTCGTGTGGGAAGCCCCCCGCCTCGGCCCCACGTGGGCGCCCGGGGCCCTGGGCTGCCTCCCCGGCAGGGTGGAAGGGCGGGCCCGGCTGGGGGTAGGGGGGTTACAAAACGGGGGTGGGTGGCAGTGTCTCTGGAGCCTGACCCGTTGATTCAGGCAGGGCTCTGGGCCTGGGGAGGAGGGGCGGGGGGTCCTGGGGCCGGGGCAGGCATGCCACACACAGAGTTGATGCTTGGGTCCGGAGGCGGTTGGAGGCTGGAGGCAGGGACACGCGGCACTGGGGGGAGCGGGGAGGGGGGGGGCTGCCTGGGGGCTGGAGGGCCTGGGAGGCCAGGAAGTGGACCAGACGCCCCTACAAGCAATGCTAGGGGGTAGCGTCCCGGAGCCTGCTGGGACTGAGGCTCTGGGAACGAGTCCACGGCCTGGGGTCACCGTCATGCCAAGATGAGTTCGGGGAGAAGCCGACATGGAGAGAGTGGGAACGAGCGGGAGAGGGAGGCAGGTCAACCCAGGGTCCAGACAGCCCCGCACTCCCACTGCGCCCCCACGTATAGAAGGGGGGCTTCGAGGCAGGTGGGATGGGGCCTACGGGAGGCATGAACAGGGACCCCCCCACCCCAGCCTGGCCTTCCTCAAGTCCCGTGTCCCTCTGGTCCACACCCCAGACAACCAACCGCAGAGGGACAAGACACATCACTCTCTGGACCCTCCAGAGGGTCACCGGCAAGCAGGGCCCCTGATCCCTCCCCGTCCATCCTACGACCCCATCCTGGGCCTAAAAAGGACCAGGGCCCGCTCTCCGTCTGGTCCAGCATCGGCCCTGCACAAAGCAAGGGGCCCTGACCCCCTACTCCTGCCGGAGGGCCCTCTGCTTGGCCACCACGCTGTCTCGAGCCCCCCGCTGAGGACAAGGAGCCTGCCTGGGGTGGGCACCTGGCACCTGGGCAGGTTGCCCCCCACCCTCCCCGTGCAGGTGTCTGCTCTGCCCACTTCCTGGCCAAGGAAGGAAGCTCCAGCTTGGGGATGGGGGACGTCCAGGGGAGGGCGGGTCGCTGGAGCTCGGAATCTGCTGGTGCTTTCTCCTGCGGCAGGGAGGGCCGGAGGGCGGGCGCCCTCACAGACAGTCCTGGCACAGGGCCACCTGGCCCTTGCGGAAGTCTCGGCAGGGACAGAGCCGGTGGTACTTGGAGCTGGAGCCGGCGCAGCTGAACAGCAGGGGCTCCTTCTGCAGGAAGCACTCACGGCCGGGCTGGGCGAAGGCCGGGTACAGGTGGTTCATCTCCGACTCGGTGCTGTCACAGGGCACCTGCAGCCTGCACGGGCACGGCGGGCAGCGGTCACTGCCCCGGCGGGGTCTGCCCGCTCCCCACCCAGGCCCGGCCCATCCCCAGGCGGCCCATGTTTCTAGAAGGCCCCGGGACAAACCCTCTCACTAGGAGAGAGAGCAGGAGAGTGGCTGGGCAGGTGCGGCCGAGGGCTGACCCACGAGGGGGAGCCCTGTGCAGCCAAGACCCGACCCCTGTCCAGAAAGAAGGTCCCTTCTGGGTCCTTCCTGACTCGCAGGAGGGCTGGGGGCAGAGCAGTGACGGCGTGAGGATGGGCGGGCGGGTGGTGCTGGGCTGCCACGGCGCAGGCGCACTCACTTCTGGAAGGCGTCCTGGCTGTTGAGGAAGGGGAAGAAGGAGGGCTCACAGATCAGCCCACGGTCCAGGCAGGCGTCGGTGCAGGCCCTCCCAGCGGTGGCCAGCCAGGCGCGGAGGGAGCGTGCGGGGGGCCAGGCCCCGGGGGCCGAGCTGGCGTTTTGGGCCCACTCAAGGTGGGTGGCGTTGGGGGCCAGGATGAAGGGACTCTGTGGGGCTCGGGCCCCCGGCGGGGCAGGGTCTGGGGCTGCACAGAAGTCCTGCCGAAGGAAAGCAGCGTTAGAAGGGGAGATGGGCTCTGTGCCCCTCACCTGCTCACACCCTGTCTCTCAAAAATAAGCATTTTAAAAAAGCGGGGGGGCACCTGGGTGGCTCAGTCAGTTAAGTATCTGACTCTGGCTCAGGTCATGATCTCACGGTTCGTGGGTTCGAGCCCCGCGTCGGGCTCTGTGCTGACAGCTCAGAACCTGGCACCTGCTTCCGATTCTGTGTCTCCCTCTCTCGCTCTTTGCCCCTCCCCTGCTCATCTCAAAAATAAATATTAAAAAAAGAAGTAAGAGGAAAAGAAGGGGAGACGGGACACTGACACTCGGGGGCGTGGTCTTGCCGTGACAATAATGATGCCGCGTTGGGAGCTTCCCGGATGCCAGGCCGACTGCACACGTTATGTCATTTTCCCCTCCTGACAACCCCATCCAAAGGTCCCACTCTGTCTCCAGCTATTTCAGCACTTGGGGGGTAGGGGGTCGGAGGCCCAGGGAGGTCCAGGAACCTGCCCAGGGCCCCACAGCTGGATGGCGGGGCTTGAACTCAGGCCCATGGGAGTCCCGTCCACCCAGCACTATCTCACGACTGGTCACACTTCGGCTAGACTCAGTGTTTCTACCCAGAGGCCCGTGTGCCCCCCCTGCGGTGTAGACAGGGTCTGGGGCTGGCCCGGGAGTGGGGGCTCTCTGGCAGGGATCAGTTCCAGGGACCACCCGCGGGGCCAGCCAATGTTTTCCGTAAGCTTCCTGATGACGTCCCAGTGGGTGGCTGTGGCTGAGAGTCCCAGGCTCCAGCTCGCCCGACCGCTCCAAGCCCTCCCTGCTGGAGGCCCCGGTGCTTCTGCGTGCAAAGCAATGGTCTAGAACCACTCTCCAGCCCTCAGTGTCTGGGAGCAAGGTGCAGACAGGGGCCACACGTTATCTGGCTGAAAACCAAGTAGTTATAAAGCAATCTACCTGTGGTTCCGTTGCCCAGCTGAGCCCCGCCACTCCCAGCCATCCGCCCTGGAGCCTGGAAGGGCCCCGCGGGAGGCTCAGAGCCCCTGGGTGCCCAGGGAAGAGGACCTAATCCCCAGCTGGGTCTCACCTGCTCATCCTTGGGGGTGGGACGGGGAGCGGGGGTCTTCCATACTTGCCAGTCACTCATCAGCTACCAGACTTGTCAACAACGTATTTATTAAATAAAAATAACAGCCTCTGTGTTTCCAAGTTGTGGTCTGGGGCTGGGCTCTAGAGCTGGAGACCCAGGGCCACCGCCCGGGCCCACCCCCAGGCCCCGCCTCCTGGCCAGCCACTTGGGCCAGGGAAGGCACAGGGAAGGGCGAAGGAGCAGGTGCTTAAAGGACTCAGAGCCCTGGGCGGAGACCGCAGCGTCCTCACACACGGAACTGGCTGGGCCCCCTCCTTGGGTCTGATGGGGCCTGGGGACGACCCACCCTGGGGCGGAGGGCCCACCTACTTGGTGCTGGATGTAGGCGTGGATTCGCTCCAGCATCCCTTCACAGCTGTACTCGTAGGGCAGGTAGGGCTCTACCTGTGGGAGAGACGGGCGGACACGTGGGGCAGGGGGAGCCCTCCCCCCGCCCCCGACCTGGCTGCTGCCGGCCCAGCCGTGCCCGGCACTGGAGTGGAAGTCTGGTGTGCCCCAGAGGCTCCACCCCCTCTACCTGGATTGCGGGCACACCTGCCCGTGGCCCTGGGGGTCATCACACCCCCTCCTGCCCCCTTCCCAGCTGCCCTCCCTTTGCCCTAAAGCTCAGCCTCCATCCCCTCCCCGGCTGTGAGGCCTGCCCTTCCCACAGCCAGCCCAGATGGACTTACTCTCCCCTCTTAGGTGACACCTCCTCCAGGAAGCCGTCCTTGAGCCCCAGCCCCATTCCTGTTACAGGACCACTTTCTTTTGTGGCACCCTAGAGTTCCACTGGGGGGGGGGGACTGGCACCTGTGTCATCGGTTCTGATTTATCCCTTGTGTCCCTCGGGTTACAGCCCCCCTTGAGAGCTGGGACCTGCCTGGCACAGTGCCCGGTATACAGTAGAGGCTTAGCAAATAGCATCTCCAGCTCTGTCTGTATTCTGCCCAGAAGGTAGAGTGGAATGAAAAGGAACACAGGGGCATCAGGTCAGGTGGGATGAGCTGAATTTGTAGGGCTTCCTGCCCAGGCCAGGCGCCTGGGAGCTACGGAAGGCACGGGCCCCGGATGGAGGCCACAGACCATCTGTCTGAGTACCTAAGGGTTACTGAGCAGCTCGCACCCAGGATGAGCAGAAGAGTCGAGTAGCTGGGCCCCAGGAGCAGGGGAACAGGGAGAGGCAGTGATAAAGGGGGGTGTCCGCCTCCTGCGAGCGGGCACCCCCTCCTCACCAGTCATCTTCCCTGACCAAGCCCTCTGTCTACCCCGCCCAGCACGCAGCTGCTTTGGACTCAGAGAACCATCTGTTTGGGCCTCCGACCTCCCTTCTCCCCAGTGCGTGTGCACACGTGTGTCTATGTTGTGTGTACATGTGTGCAGATGTATACTGTGTGTATGCATGTGTATCTGAGTGTATGGATATGCACGGGCGTGTGCATGAGTGTGTATATGGAATGCACAGTGCTGTGTGTAGGGACGTGTCTGCGTGTAAGTCACAGAGTGCTATGCGTGTAGGTGGGGAGGGGGCGGGCGTGAGCCCCGCACCTGGCCCAGCCCAATTCTGACTTCTGCCCTTTCCCGGCCGCAGCTCCAGGGGCTGTGACCCGATGGTTCTGCCCGAGGGGAGCGGCCTCCGTGTCCCCGTCACAGATGGGCAGCATCAGAAGCCAGCTCCCCGCAGACCCCACCTCCCAGGGCTGGAGGCCCGTCCGGGGCCCTCTGCCTGGGGTCCTCCCCGACACTCAGCCCGAGGGGGGCCCAGGGAGACAGCAGCACTCCCCCTGAAATGAGCTCAGGCCACCAGAAGATTCCTGGGACAGGAGCCCACCCATCTGGCCTTGTCCCCGGGTCTCCCTTCTGCCGCACGGTGAGCACTATTCCTAACCCCTCCATAATCCTCTCTTAATCCAGGGTTCCCAGGCCCCAGAGGATCCCGGTCCTACGCCAGCCACCTGTGCAGCCCCACTGTGCGTGGCCGGGCCCGACCTGCTCTCCGCCACCACGACAGCTCTGGCTGGACATGTCCAGGGTGCAAGACCTCAAGCCCCTGTTAGAGATACCCCCCCAAAGGAGAGCGTGCCCCTCCCAATGCCTCTCGGCCTGCTCCCCGACAGCACCCCCTCACTGAGGCCCCCGCCGCGCCTGAGGCCCACGTCATGCATAATTCCCATCAGCTGGCCACGTCCCACCGGCCACGAATCTCCGCCAGGAGCCAGCCTGCCTGGAAATTACCCCATTAGGCCTAATTACAGGTGCTCACAGTAATCCGTCTCGGCAGGCTGGCGGGAGAAATGAGAGCGAGCAGGAGGGAGGGAGGGAGGCGCAGGCAGGTGCCGCCCTGCGTCCCCTCTCACTAGGAACGGCCTCCCCTGAGCAGGGAAGTGAGGGGCGCCGACCCTTGAGTGGGGGGCCCGCGGGTCTCTCACCTCCTCCCCCTTCCCCATCTTTCTTCCTCCCTCTCCCCGCGGAAGGTCCTGGCAGAACAAGCTGTGCCTGCCGGTGGCCCTCGGCTGTTCTCCGGGCTCCTGCCCTCTGTCCCTGAATCAGTTTCCCAAAACTGCATGAGGACAGACACCCAGGTGCTTGTTTAAAATGCAAATGCGGGGGGCGCCTGGGGGGCTCCGTCGGTTGAGCGTCCGACTTCGGCTCAGCGCATGATCTCACGGTTCGTGAGTTCGAGCCTCGTGTCGGGCTCTGTGCTGACAGCTCGGAGCCTGGAGTCTGCTTCCAATTCGGCGTCTCCCTCTCTCTCTCTGCCTGTTCCCTACTCATGCTCTGTCTCTCAAAAATAAAATTTTAAAAAGATTAAAAATTTTAAAAAATAATAATAAAATGCAGAGGCCAGGGCCACATCTGGTCCTTTAGTATCAGAGGCCAGGCCCAGGAACCGGCATTTGAAACCCCTCCCGGGTGATCCTTGGGGAAGGGGGGAACTGGCTGGGGTCCAGCGGGGATGGAGGGACCCTGAAAGGGGCTGAGGGCAGCAGGCGGGCAGGTTTGGGCCCACCTGTCAGCCTCAGCTTGGCAGATGTGCAAAACCTGGGTTCCTGGATCCTTTTGTTATTGTAATCTTTTTTTTTTTTTTTTTTTTTTTGGAGCCAAGAAGGCCTTTATTGGGATCTGCAATTACCGGGCGAGGTCCCACGGCCCAGGGAGTGGAGAGTCCGGGAAAGTCCCGCTATGGTAATCTTTTAAATTAAGTCGTTAGCAGAATCAAACAGATGTTCGTGTAAAAAACAATCAAAAGGAAAGACCATGAAAAGTAAGGTTTCTGCGCACCTGGACTCCCGGGCCCTTCCCCAGGGCAGCCTCTGTTACCCATTTCTCATGTGTCCGGGGCGGAAAGGCTGCAGGAACCCGCTCGGTCAGCTCCGGGTGCTCACTGAGCTTAGCAATGTCTCCCGCAGGCTGGGCCGGACCTGAGGCCTGGGCGTGGGCTTGCTGGAACCTTCCACCCCCAGCCCTGTCCCCTGGGTTAGAAAACTCGGAGGACTGCCTTTCAAGGGGAGGATGTGGGGTGGGGTCCCCTCCAGGGGAGCCATCTGCCTTGTTGGGGGCCTTCCCAGGCACCGCCCACCTGGGATGCAGGGTGCTGTCACCGCTTGGGGCGGCCAGTGTCCGGCAGCACTGTCTTCTGCACTGAGGCCGCCTGGGGAGCCCCTCGCCTGACCGTCTCTGGCTCGCTCAGCCCCGCGAGGGTCCCCAGGTGCAGCCCCGGGCCAGCGATGGAGGACGCTCTGGATGTCAGGTACCCATAGGTCTCTCCGCCAGCGCAGGGCGCCAGGGGCCAGCTGGGGTGACCTGCTCTATCACCCACCACCTCATTCTGTCCCTCCAGGACCCTCCTTCCCGGGACCGCTTTCCAAATAACCGGCTTGTCTCGGGACCTCCCGGCGGAACCCGATCGAAGACGGGAGTTGGAGGGACTCGCGGTGGAGACTGGCTCGAGCTGATGGGGAAGAACGGAGTGGAGGGCGTCCCCCTCGCTGTTCAGGAAGGTTCCACGGCCTCCTTGCAGGCCGACCCGCCCACGCCCGTTACAACTACAGACGGGCCGAGGCTGGGACCCAGCTGTGTTCTTCTGGACACTCGCCCCGGACAGAAGGAGGGAAGGACAAGGGCGAGGTCAGTGGGAAAATGGAGCAGGCGAGGTAGGCAGGATCTTCCGGGGCCTCTGCTGAGGGGACAGAGGCTGGGGGTTCCGCGTGGGAGTGACTGACACTGAACGCGGGGCTATTAAAAAGTGCAAGCCACGGGCGTCTGGGTGGCTCAGTCAGGTGAGCGTCCAACTCTTGGTTTCTCAGGTCACAATCTCACAGTTCATGAGATCGAGCCCCGCCTCAGGCTCTGCGTGGACAGCATGGAGCCTGCGTGGGATTCCCTCTCCCTCTCTCTCTGCCCCTCCCCTGCTCACGTGCGCGTGCTCTCTCTCAAAAAAACAATAAATAAACTTAAAAAAAAAATACAGCCTGCCTCAGAGTCAGAACAACCAGGCGGGACTCTGGGTCCAAAGCTAAGCCCGTAGGTCCCCCTGGGGCACAGTTCCTGGGGCACGACTGTCCTCGCAGAAGGAATCTGCGTATCCGGTCACTCGCTTGGGGGGGCCTCCCCAGGACGAAGCTGTCCAGGTTTCCAGGTTTGCCCCCGACCCGGAAGTTCTTCCCGAGCAGCCCCCTGGGAGGGTGCTTTCAATTCACAGGGTGCTGGGCAAGGAGGGGGACGGGTCCAGAAAGATCAGGGCGAGCAGAGTGCCATTTGCCTGGTCGGGCCCCCTTCCAAAATGAGGGGCCCAGAAGAGCACAGGAGCTGCCACACACACGCGTGTGTACGCACACGCACGTGTGCATGCACACGCACGTGCGTATGCACACGCACGTGTGCACGCGCATGCACGCATGCACCTACACATGCCAATGCTCGCACACCCGCTGAAGGAAACCCAGAAAGTTCTTCCCCTTGCTACCCGAAAGGGTGGCCCTGGGCCTGGCACCACACAAGACCTCATTAGAAATGCACTATTTCAGGGGCACCTGGGTGGCTCAGTCGGTTAAGCCTCCGACTTCGGCTCAGGTCAGATCTCACGTTTGTGGGTTCGAGCCCCGCGTCGGGCTCTGTGCTGACAGCCAGCTCAGAGCCTGGAGCCTGCTTCCAGTTCTGTGTCTCCTTCTCTCTCTGCCCCTCCCCCTCTCATGCTCTGTCTCTCTCAGTATCAAAAATAAATAAAACATTAAAAAAAATTAAAAAAAAAAAAAGAAATGCACTATTTCAGCCCCACCCCAGACCTGCTGAATCCACACCTGCCTTTTAACAAGATCCCCAGATGACCTGTATGCACATTTGCAGTCTGAGATGTGCTGTCAAAAGGCCACAGACCCACACCACCAGCAGTGTTCAGAGGCCCTCCGGCACTACTCCCACAGCCGTGTGCCGGCGGTGCTCGCAGGGCTGCCTCTGAGGGCGCTTAATAAATGATTCTGGATCCAGGGCCGCCATGGAAGGTTGTCCAGGTTGCTGACAGCACAAAGGCATTTTTCCCGCCAACTCGAGTTGGTAAGTGGGGACCGCGCCACCGCGCATCCAGTTTCTAAGTCTGAACTCACCAAGAGGGGCATCTTTGTCTAATGATGGCTGGGACCCGTGGTGGTGGCGGAGGGCGGCCCTGGTTGGGTCTGAACCTCACCTGGGTTTTCATGATGGCCTTGATGGCCGCTTCGAACTCCTCCGAGCTGTTGTAGTCGACGGTCCACACGTGGGGTTTGCCAATGAAGTTCTCTGCGTAGGGGTGCTGGGAGAAGAGCTGGCGGGCACAGAGAGCAGCATCTTCCCCCCGGGCCTGCCTGGCCGGGCTGGGCGAAGGGCCCCCCTCCCCGCTGCCGTCTGTCCCGTGCGTCCTTCCACCCCAGGCCTGTCCCCCTCCTCCGGGAGATGTGGGGACCCATCTCAGAGCCCCCCACTCACCTCCCTGGAGGTAGGCTTGCCCCGGAAGAACTCATGGTTGAGGGAGCTGTGGGGGGGGCTGAAGCGGGCCTGCAGGAAGACGCAGCCGTTGGCGACGGCCTCCAGCGGGGCGGGGCCCTCGTAGGGGAAGCCGAACCCTATGAAGAGCTGGGGAAGCCAGGCGGCACACTGGTCAGGGAAGCCTGGGCACCGCAGCCCGGGGCCCCAGCGCCAGACATCCGCAGGAGGCGGCATATGCCAGGGCACACACTCCCCCCTCCCTAGGCCTCAGCGTCCCCATTTGCGGAGAGGGGCTTCTGATGCGGTAATATCAATGGCCTGTTCCTGCTCCAGCGGGCTAGGATTCTGGAGGGGAAGAGACAAGAGTGAGGGTCTCAAACTCAGGGGGTTTCAGACCCACACCTACAGCTGAACTTAAAGAACCATTACTGACTCATCCTGGGGCGCCTGGGTGGCTCAGTCAGTTAAGCCTCCGACTTCGGCTCAGGTCAGATCTCACGTTCGTGGGTTCAAGCCCCGCGTCGGGCTCTGTGCTGACAGCTAGCCCAGAGCCTGGAGCCTGCTTCAGATTCTGTGTCTCCTTCTCTCTCTGCCCCTCCCCCTCTCATGCTCTGTCTCTCTCCGTATCAAAAATAAATAAAACATTTTAAAAAATTTAAAAAAAATCATTACTGACTCATCCTAAAAATATCCATTCAGCACCTAACTTGTGCCAGGAGCGCTCAGCGCTCACAAGGCTGGCCCCCTGGAAGGCAATCAATAAATGATTCTGAATCCAGGGCTGCTGTGTACGGTTGTTCAGGTTGCTGACTGCACACAACTTCTCCCCCTGCCACAATCCACAGACACACACATTCATAAGCCTGAAGGAAGAGGTATGGGTAAATCAGGAGAAGACCTGAACGCTACCCAGAGGCCCTCCAGCCTCAGCTGACCCCAACCCCTCAGGGCCCAGCAGCAGAGTCCACACCTGCTGTGGCAGCTGCTGCTTCAGGAATACGGCACAGAAGCAGTCAGTCTGTGGGACTCCAGCCAGAACATGCCCTCAGCCTGGCCTCCCATGCCTTCAGTGGTTCTGAAAGCAAGGCCCGGCCCCAGAGTCCCCTGGGCAACAGCGGCACGGAGGGGGCGCCTGGGACGGGGGGCGGGGCTCACCTTGGCCTTGCGCAGCAGCTGCTGGAACTCGGGCTGCGGCAGGAGGCCGTGGTTCTTCACAAAGGCCGGGACCTCGGGGGGCCGCTGGCTCTCGTAGTACACAGTGCCGTGGATCTCCATGTACTTGCTCAGGATGCCCAGGAACTTCTCCTTCCCCTGGAAGAGGAGGGTGAATGTGGGAGCCTCGCCCCCAAACTGTGGAAGGCAGAGCCGTCCACAGAAACTCCCCCGGTCTGGAAGTCAGAAAATGTGGCGCCACGAACTGGCTGTGTGACCCCGGGCCAGGCCCCTCCCCTCTCTGGTCCTCCTCGTCCGCATCTGTGAGCTGCAGGGGAGGCGCTAGGCGGGAGAGACTTTAGCCATGGAAATGCGTCCAAATGAAGGTGCTCGTGCCCCTGAGGCCCTGATGACCTCCAGGAACACCTGTGGGGCCACGATCAGCTCATCCGTCCCTCCATCTTCCCACCCACGTGCGCCTCCACCCCTCCATCTACCCACTCATACCTCCTCTGTCTCCCTCCATCCTCCGCCCGTCCGCGTGGCACATTTTATGGACCACTTGCTATGTGGTCTGAGCTCAGCGCCAAGCACACAGGGGAGAGAAGACAGGGCCCTGGTCCCCAGGAGGACACCTGGGTGTGAAAACCCCCCAAACTAGCAAAGGCTCAGCCCCTCCAGACACGAGTCCCACATCCAGGCTCTGCTTTCAAACTGGAAACAGGCCCAGCTCGAGGGGAGGGGGACAGGGCTTAGAGGAGTAGGTGACCCCGTGGACCCCGTGGCCAGGGCCCTGAGCCAGGAGATCTGGGCAGCCTGGGATCTCCTCGGGGGTAAGCAAGGGACCGGCCCCTGGGCTCCACTTCTTGGGGGCTTTGCAGACTCACAGGGGAGAGGAAGGACTTCATGGTCACCGAGAAGGCTGGGCAGGCCCTCGGCAGGCCCACAGGTCAGAAGACAGAAGCCAGGCTCTGTCTGGCCCGCTGGCTAGCCATGGGGTCAGACGGCGGGGAGCTTCAGCCCAGGGTTAGTCTGGTAAACCGCGGCTTTCGAAGCGTGTTATCAGCGGACATCAAGATAATGAACAGTTCACATTTTAAACTCCACCTGCACACGGAAGCCTTCCTCTCCGGTGACGGTGTGGCGGGGAAAGCAGTTCAGCCCTGCCTCTGAGGACACCCAGGGAAGATGTGGAAATACGAACATGTCTGCCAAGGTGGTGACAATCTAACAGAAGCATGAAGAAGGACAAGGCCGAGATCTGGGAGGAGGGGCAGGAGGTTGTTGAGGTCGGTGCTGGGCTCCTGCAGACTCCAGAGTCGGCATCCGGGAGGCTGCGCGGAGCTTCTGCTCACCTTGTTGCGCTGGGGGACAGCTTGAGAAGGAGGAGGCAGGGGAGGAGCAGGAGGAGGAGGAGGAGGAGGAGGAGGACCACCACCACCAACGAAATCCCAGTGAAAACCAGGCTTAGAAGAAACAGCTTCTCAAAAGAAGAAAGTGGGCAGACTGCGTCACCTGCTATCAAGCTTACTGTAAAACTACAGCGATCAAACCCGTGTGTATTGGCCTCAAGACAGATCGACAGACTAGAACAGAGAGTCCAGAAATAGACCCACACGTGCACGGGCAATTGATTCCTGACAAAGGCGCAAAGGCGTTTCGATGGGGGAAGGACCGTGCTTTCAGACCCTGGTCACGGAACACTGCGTATCCACACGCAGAAAGAGAGAAAGAATTAGAACTCGAATCCGTACTTCACGTCACACATAAAAGTGAATTCACAATGGATCATAGACTTCAGTGTAAAACCTAAAGCTATAAGACACAGGAGAAAACGCTCTGTGACCTTGGGTTAGGCAAAGAGCTCTTAGCTGCGACCCCAGAAGCATAATCCATAAAACGCTGGACTCCATTAAAATAAAGAACTTTGCTCTCTGAAGAGGAAGTCAGACCTCAGACAGAAAATATTTGCCAAGCATATATTTGACAAAAGACTGATATTCAGAGTGTGTGAAGAACTTTCACAACTCAATAATAAAGCAAACAACCCAATTCTTTAAGTGGGCAAACTTTCTGAAAAGCCACTTTACCCAAAAAAAGATACAGGAGGACACATGTGGCCACAAAAACATGGCCGCCGTCACCCAGCGTAGGGAACTCGAAGCGGCAGCCGCGTGACACCGGTGCCCGTCAGAATGGCTCAAAAGGAAAAGACGGGCCACTAAGTGGTGACGGATTTGTAGGGGACCCAGAACGCTCGCACGTTGCTGACAGAGCCGTGAAATACCACGATCACTTCTCTGAAAGTGTTAAACGTGGTTCTACCCTATGATCCAGCCAATTCACGCCTAGGGATTTACCCAAGGGAAATGAAAGTGTATGTCCCAGACTGACTCTGACCTTGGAGGCCTGTGTCAGCTTCTCAGACAGCCCTTGTAACGCCCAGTCAGGAAAGACCAGCTAACACCTTTACTATTTCTAAGGGCGGGCCTAAAGATGGAGGCTAAGACGAGTCACGCCCTGCGTGAGGGTCCTGGGCCCACTCTGTGATTGGTCAATACTCTAGGTGTTGTGATTGGCTCCCACCAAAAGTATCAATGAATGGTTAAACCTGCTGTCAATACACCTGTGTCCCCATTTCCTGTAACTGCCCCTTCCCAAACCCATAAAAGCTCTGCCCCGCCTTTGTTCGGGGATCTCAGCACAGATCCACTGTGCCGGTAAAGTCTGTGAGCCCGAGTTTAGGCTCCGCCAGCCTAAACTCGTAATAAAGCCCTTTGCTTTTGCATGCGTGAAAAAAAAAGCGTATGTCCTTGCAGATGTTTGTACGTGGATGTTCGTAACAGCTCTATCTGTAACGGCCAAATACTGAAAACAACCCCAATGTCCACTCACAGGTGAACAGACGCAAAATATGTGTTGGGTACTTGGATGCCGTGGAATACTATTCAGCCATAAAGAGGAATCAACGATCCATACATGGATCTTGAAATAATTGTACTCAGTGGGAAAACCCAGACCAAGAAGTGAGTATATGCCATAGGAGTCTTTTCATATAAAATTATAGAAAACAAAGACTAGCCTGTGTTGAAGGGAAGCCAATCACAGGCCGTCTGGCAGGGAGGAGGGGACAGGCAGGCGGAAGGGAACCTGGTGGCGGATGTGCTGCCCTGATTCTGGCAATGGTTTCACACGTATATACATGTATGTAGAAATTATCCATTTGAAACATGTTTCATGTACTGCATGTCAATTAGTCCTCAGTAAAGCCTGTTAAAGATAGATTTTTAAAAATGTTTAATGTGTACTTATTTTTGAGAAAGAGAGAGACAGAGTGCAAGCAGGGGAGGGGCAGAGAGAGGGAGACACAGAATCCGAAGCAGGCTCCAGGCGCTGAGCCGTCAGCACAGAGCCCGATGTGGGGTTCCAACTCACGGACCGTGAGATCGTGACCTGAGCTCAAGTTGCACACTTAACTGACTGAGCCACCCAGGTCCCCCAAAAACAGATTTTTAGAGAAAAAATTTTAAACACCTTGATTTTTAGAAAAATCAGGTACATGACAGTATGATCAAAATCCAGGAGAAACAGACAATAAAAACAGACCCACAGGAGACCTAGAAGCTGGAGTTACCGGATACAGACTTCAAGATAAATCTGCTGAACGTAGTCAAAGAAACAGAAGATGAAGACTGAAACCAAATGGACGTGTTAGAAGTGAGAAATATGGCAGCTGAAATTAAGAACCGGAAGAATGGGGCGCCTGGGGGGCTCAGTCGGTTAAGCATCAGACTTCGGCTCAGGTCATGATCTCATGGTTCGTGGGATCGAGCCCCACATCAGGCTCTGTGCTGACAGCTCAGAGCCTGGAACCTGCTTCTGATTCTGTGTCTCCCTCTCTCTCTGCCCCTCCCCCGCTCACACTGTCTTTCTCTCTCTCTCAAAAATAAATAAAACATTTAAAAAAAAAAGAACTGGATGGATGGATTTCACAGCAGACTGGACCCAGCTGAAGCGAGAATTCGTTTCGTGAAAGAACAACAACAAAAAAATACAGAATGAAGCACAGAACAGAGGGGGAGATTATGGAAAAGCCTTTAAGAGATAAAGAGAAAAAAAAAAGAGAGATAAAGAGGAAATGCTGGAGTCTAACGCATGTGGAGATAGAGATCCGGAAGCAAAGGAGAGGAGTGGGGCAGAAGCAGTACTTAGAGGGTAACGAACTAAAAATCTTCTAAGACCAATGACAGATCAAATCACAATTCAGAAGCTCTTCAAACCCCATGTAGAATAAATCGAGAGAAAGCCACACAGAGGCTCACGTAGTGAGTCTACTGAAAACCAAACACACAGAGGGCTTAAAAGCAGGCAGAGAGAAACAACAGTTCACCTTTATTTGTTTTAATGTTTATTTTTGGGAAAGAGACAGATAGCGTGAGCAGAAGAGGGGCAGGGAGAGATGGAGAATCCAAAGCAGGCTCTGAGCTGTCAGCACAGAACCCGATGCGGGGCCTGAGCTCAAGAGCCGCGAAATCATGACCTGAGCCGAAGTTGGACGCTCAACCGACGGAGCCACCCGGGCGCCCCTGACAGATTACCGTCCAAGGAACAGCAAGGCTCACAGAAATGACCGAGGCCACCAGACAGTATTTCCAGAATGCTGAAAGAAACTAGCCACCAACCTAGAATTCTGTACACAGCAAACATACCCTCTGGGAATAAGGGTGAAACAAAGGCAATTTCAGGAAATTAAAATAAGAGCACATAAGTCGGGGGGACGCAATTAAACATGTGAAGGTTCTTTTATTATCTAATAAAAGGTGAAGGTATTGACTTAGCCTGGACTGTGAGAAGTCAAGGATACAGCTGCCATCTTTGGAGCAGGCACGAGAAGACTGAGAGTATGAGTCCGCTCAGAAGGGGTGCGTTTCAAACACACAGGTCGGTGTGAAAGAAGATGAGAAATGAGACGGGAAAGAACGTGGAACAGGAAGGGAAAAGAAACAGGCATCAACGAGTGAAACGGCAGATTGGAAGCCAAATATATCAGAAATCACACCAACTATAAAAGGATATTTCCCAGAGGAAACGCAAACCATGAACGCAGAGTGTGGAGAGAACGGCTCTGCCCGCCCATCAACTTCCGCATCCTGTGGCGGAGGCCACTGTTACAGGCGGTGTCTTGTGTACCTTTTCTGATCTTGTGTGCGCTCAAAGCACGGTTACATTTTCCTTAAAGCACATACTGGGTTAGCAACCTTTTTTCGCCCATACGCACACGTGTGTGGGGGTGTGTGTGTGCACCTGTATATGCACGTGTGTGTTGTGAATGTGTCGTGTAGGTGTGTGTGCACACATGCGTGTAAACTTTATTTAAAAAAATTTTTTTAAACATTTATTTTTGAGAGAGAGAGAGAGAAAGTGTGAGCAGGAGAGGGGCAGAGAGAGAGGGAGACACAGAATCCGAAGCAGGCTCCAGGCTCTGAGCTGTCAGCACAGAGCCCGATGCGGGGCTCGAACCCACTAAGCGTGAGATCATGACTTGAGCCGCAGTCAGACACTTAACCGACTGAGCCACCCAGGTGCCCCTGTACTCTGACATTTTCTATTTCATTTTGTAATTTTATTTTATTTTATTTTATTTATTTTTTAAAATGTTTTATTATTTATTTTTGAGAGAAAGAGAGAGACAGTATGAGCAGGGGAGGGTCAGAGAGAAAGAGGGAGACACAGAATAGGAAGACAGGCTCCAGGCCCCGAGCTGTCAGCACAGAGCCTGATGCGGGGCTCGAACTCACGAACCGTGAGATCATGACCTGAGCAGAAGCCGGAGGCTTAACCGACGGAGCCACCCAGGTGCTCCTCTATTTCATTTTAAAAGGCTAAGCAAGACTCTCTTAAGTTAGAAAAAGACAAATACGGCGTGATCTCCCTAATAAGTGGAATCTAAAAGAGCGGAGTTCATAGAAACAGAGTGTAGAGTGGGGGCTGCTGGGGGGAGGGGCTGGGGGTGCGAAAGTGGGGACGGGCCGGTCACAGGAACCAGCTTTCAGTCATCGGACGAGCGAGTTCGGGGATGCTGTAGGGTGTACTTGCCAGGTGCTGAGAGAACCGATCTTAAGTGCTCTCCCCACGTGCACACGCACACACATGCGCACACGCACACACAGAGTGACTATGCGAGGTGCTGCCGTGTTAATTAGCTTGATGGTGGCCTTCCGTTCCCAACGCGTACGTCTATCGGGCCACCGTGTTGTACATCTTAAGAACACACAATTTTCCCTTGTCAATTATTCCTCAGGAAAGCTCAGTGGAGAGACCCCAGAGCTCTGAGCTAATTTCACGATTGATCCATGGGTCCCAACCTGCCATCAGAAAAGGCAGGGGCCCCCTTGCACGCACCCCTCCCAACGGCTCTTCTGATATCTGGCCTGTTTCCTCCAGCGGCGAGGGTGGGTCTGCCCACGGCTCCTGTCCCGCCCCCCTGCCCCCCACCCCTGCTCCCTGGGCTACACACGCTCATAAAAGAGCACTCAGGCCGGAGCCTCAAGGCCTGCTTTCTGGGCACCTGGGATAAGACGGGCCTTCCTGGCACAAAATCCACCCGAGTGCTCACCCCGATCCCACTGCTGCTCCCAAGATGGGGGTGAGGGCCCGTCAACCCCCTCCCCCACGCCTCTGCCACCTGCTCCCCCGATCCCGGGGTGGCGTCTGTCCCTTCTCATCATCTTCGTCCAGCCACCTCCGACTTCCCTCCGCCACAGAGACCAGAGCAATGATGCCTTTTTTGGGAAGCGGCAGAACATGGCGCTCCCGGCTACCACAGAGGAGCCTGAGCTACAAATAAAGCCTTTCCCTTCCCAGACTTCACAACCTCCATCTCCTGGGGGAGATCCCTGGCCGTGTTTTCTGGTAGGAGCAGATGCGGTCTGTGCTCCCGGGGGGCTCCCGCCGCAGCCTGCTCCTTAGAGATCACATGAGAAGGACCTCCCGTCCCTCCCCCTGCACCCCATGGGGGCCCCGGGGAAGGGGGCACGCCCTGTTGAGAACAGAGAGGCGCAGGAGGAGAGGGGTCACCATACCTGGAGCTGCCTCGTAGCCAGGAGGGCACAGAGAAAAAAGGAGAGAGAGCAGGTCAGTGAGCAGCGAGCACACGACCTCCCGCACGGGTACCGCTTCCCCGGGTCAACCCCCGCCTACCTGCCCTGAAGATGGGGCTCTAATCCCTAGCCTCCCCTGCCTTCCGCACTCCTGCCTCCCACCCCGCAGAGGCCCCAGGCCAGCCTAAGCCCCCTTGCCGGGCTCACAGTGCTTATGATCTGTTCCTAGGGAGGGCGGCCGGTCAGGTCACAGCCCTCGATAAAGGGCCTCTGGAACTGCTGCCCAGTGGGGGCCGCGGGGGCAGGTTCGCAGCTCCGGGCCGGGCGTCTTCAGCGGTAATGAGGGACCTCTCTTTTCTGCCCCATCGGTGGGGGGCATTGCTGCAGCCAGCGCTGCGGGGGGACTTCCGGGGCGGGCTCACCTTCCAG
>NC_043716.1:54222196-54260726 GCF_006229205.1 Suricata suricatta | reverse complement strand
GTCAGGACCCCGTCCTGGTCAGAGCCCTCCCTCCCAGGCTGGCTCGAGTCCAAGGCTTTGGCTCCTCCCCTTTTCTCTCACTGCTGCCGCCCATCAGTTACTGGGCGGGATGGCCCCTCTGTCCTGGGCCACTGTGGCCCCTGCCTACCCCCGCTTCTGCCATGCTCTTGGCACTGCCTCTTCTCCTGAGCAATCCTTTCAAATTTAGGTCAGACCCGGTCCCTCCTTGCACAAAGCCCTGAGGGGGCCCCCAGACCCAAAGTCCCTACAGCAGTCTTCAGCATCTGCCCCCATGCACCCCTGACCCCGGCAGCCTCTCTTACCACCTCGCGTGACCCTGCCGGGCACGCTCCCGCTCTCCCTACAGGCTTTGCGTATCAGGCCTTGCAGAGAGGTCCTTCCTGGCCCTGGTCACTCTCTGTCCCTGACCCTGCACTTACTGACCCCAACATGATATTATACATCAAATTGATCATTTATCAGTGTCAGAACAGAAGTCCCTTGAGGGCAGGGGCTCTGTTTTGCTCACTGCTGTGTCCCCGAGCCTGGCGCGCTGGGTCCTGAGTGCATGGGCACACCCTGACTTCCCCCACTCCATGTTTTTGCTCCTGCTGTTTGCTCTGGCCGAGTGCCTTCCTCCTTTGACTTGGATGAGAAAATGCCTGCAGCCTCCAGGGCCCCGTTCGGACGCCACCTGCTTCTCTGGGCCCCTGTGGCCTCCCTCTGTGGCTCCACCCCCGGGGTTCCGTCTCTGCTGCAGTCCAGCCCACACGCGGCCCTGCTCACTGGTCCCCGGAAGCCAGCCCACCCAGCGGGCACGGAGAACATACTCCAGCCCCTTGCGCCCTTCCTGGGTCACGCTAATTAGCTGTCAGCCACGGCACACGGGCCACAGATTTGCAAGGCACAGGGTCCCTCCCACCGTGCACAGGACCGTGGGTAGAATATTCGTGGAACCCGGTGAGACCCCCTCCACCTTCTTGGGCGGGAGGGGCTGCGGGAGCAGGTTGGCAGAGGCCACGTGGTCCCCAGCGCAGCCCTGACGCCCAAGAACCTCCTTCTCCATTCCACACGCGTGTTTTCACTTTTTAGCCCTTCTGACACAGAGGCGAATACTTCGAGCAAATGTGTAGATTTAACACACTATTTCTGGACGCTATTCCCGCAAACGTCATAATCGATGTCTGGAGCGCCCCAGAAGGAAAGGTGTCCTGCCTAAGTGCCCTTCGGAAAGCTTGTGGATTCTTGGGTCTGGATATAAAATGAGAAGGACGGGCCTTTGTTGACCACAGGACAAAATGATCTTTCTAGAGCTTCCGGAGCATGAGGAAGGGCCCAGAGGCCTGGACTTATTTCTGGAGGGTCAGGATGCAGGCAGCCCCGTTTCAGCAGGCTCTGCCCAGGTTGGGAGGCCGCCGCGGGAGGGCAGACCAGCCCCCTCCCCTCTCCCTCGCTCTGGCCCCACCTGGGGCCTCTCTCCTGCTTGCCATGTCCTCACCCAGCCCAAGAACCCCTCACTCTACCAACTCTGCCCAGTTAGCAAACCAGTGGGACAGAGAAGTATCCAATCAATTAAAGTAACAGAGACCATCAAGCAAAGAGCTCCGGGGTGTAGGGGTGGGGGGCAGGGGCAAAGGGGAGGCCAGGAGAGGCAGCCACCCTCCCACTTAGCTCACTAGGGAACCCGCCTGGCTAGATGGGGAGCGAAGTCTGCTCCGGAATTCCTCCCTGGACTTGGTATATCATTAAAACTGGCAAGTCTCTCTCTCTCTCCCTTTTTTGCTGTTTCTTTAATTTATTCAATCAATTAACATTTTCTGAGGACCTTGATAGGCTCCACAGAGATAAATCAGTCAGTGGCCCCCCTTTTGAGTGGTTCGTAATCTATCAGGGAGAAATAAATGTATAAGCAAATAACTCTAATATACTTCAATAAACGCTTTTGTAGAAATGGATTTAAAAGTTATAAAAACAGGGGCGCCTGTGTGGCTCAGTCGGTTAAGCGACCGGCTTCGGCTCAGGTCATGATCACACATTCGTGTGTTCGAGCCCCATGTCGGGCTCTGTGCTGACCGCTAGCTCCAAGCCTGGAGCCTGCTTCCGATTCTGTGTCTCCCTCTCTCTCTGCCTCTCCCCGCTCATGCTCTGCCTCTCTCTGTCTCAAAAATAAATAAAACACTAAAAAAAAAAAAGTTATAAAAACAGGGGCGGCTGGGTGGCTCAGTCCATCAAGCATCCAACTTCAGCTCAGGTCATGATCTCACAGTTTGAGTTCAAGCTCTGCATCGGGCTCTGTGCTCACAGCTTGGAGCCTGGAGCCTGTCTTCGGATGCTGTGTCTCCCTCTCTCTCTAATCCTCCCCTGCTCACGCTCTGTCTCTCTCTCTCTCTCTATTTCAAAAGTAAATAATAAACATTAAAAGGTTTAACTGAAAAATAAAAGTTATAAAAACAGGTGTATATATTGTACCTGGAACAGACGAGGGACTCAGTGAAAGTGATAATAAACAAAGGAGACATTTGAGTTGGGGTTTTAGAGGATGAGTAGGAGTTCGCCAGGTTTGGAACTCCACATCCGGTAGGCCCCGCGCCTATATAAACCCTCATTTTCTCAGTGTAGACTATTGCAGAAGCCTCTTAACCCACATCCTGCTTCCTGCCTCCTCTCCCACCTCTGCCCCTTTGGCTCTCTGCCATCTACAGCGACTCTTGAATTACGGTCCCCAGTGGAAATTCAGGAGCCTGTGCTAGAAAGTCCCCTCCTCTGCCTCCAGATCCTCCACGTCCCTCTCACCAGCCTCCTATCTTCATGCTTCCGTTCTAAGGGAGCTGACTGCTCAACCTCCCCATCCACCTGCTGTCTGTGGTCCCATAGGCTGCTTCCACGCTGGGAGCGTCAGGGAGCGTCACCGCCACTACCCCCACCTCCTTTCCCTCCGGAGTCTGGTCCCCACAGAGCCATGCGACCTCAGACCTCTGGGCCTCAGTTCCCTCCTCTGGGCTCCAAGGAGCCCTCCCACTTCCCAACCTTCTGGGATCCAATCAAGCCATTACTCAGGTGTCGAGAAATGGCATCTGCCACTAATGTGTCCTAGAACCTGGAGATTAAGACAAAACGAGGACCCTAAGCGCCCCGAAGAGGTGCGTGAATTTGACAGACTAAATACCGGGTACTTCACTTCTGTGCAAGTTCCCCGAGACCCTGCTCAGAACCTAGTTGGCTCTTAATTTCAACGCAGCCTGACAAAGGTGCTTCTCTGCCTCTCTGACCCGGAGCCTTCAAAGAGCCACAGACTGGCTGTGCAAGACGTTGTCGGAGGCAGATATACTGACAAGGATTAAATGTGACAGCTGAAAGCTTCCCAACAAGGAGGAAAAGCACCCCATCAGTGACAGGGGAAGGGGCCACTTAGCGAGGGGACCCGGCTCCGCGCACCTCTGCCATCCCTGCAGGGCAGGCTCCTGTGCCAGAGCCAGAGAGAATTGACCCTTAGTTGTCAAGAAAAGATTAAATTATGTTCACCACGCTGCACAAAAGAGGGCAGGTCTGCGCATGTATATATTTTAGAGTCTCATTAAAAATAGCTAAAGCTTAGCTCTAACCGCACTCCTTGCCTGACACCCGCTGCTCAGAGGGTTTCCACAGAGGCCCCAGCCCCCAGCCTTACTTCCCATTATCCCCCATGTTGGAGCCTTCTGGAACCTTCCAGAACCTTCCAGTTCTTTCCACACCTGCCTTCGCTTCATCTATTGCCTCCACTCAGAAGAGCCTGCCTGTCCTGCTCCTTCACCACCCCCTAAAGGTCCCCTAAAGGTCCTCTCTTTCTACAAAGTCACCCAATGCTTGTTTTCTGGAACAGCAGCCTGGGACTCTGGAGGTAAAGGCCAGTCCTCCATGTTGGAAAGGTCACCACGATTTTCCCAAGCCAGGCTGGAAGTTCCCTCCCCCTGCCCCCGGCCCTAAGGCGGTGCTTCCTGCTCCCCAGACTCCACAAGACATGTCCTGTCCAGCTCACACATTTGCTGGAGGGGGAGCAAGGCTTTCCTGGGGCCTGTCCTGCTCCCGCACTGGCCCCGGGGAAGGAAAGCCAGGGAGGCCCTGCCTCCTCCCATGCACCCCTGAGAACCACAAGGAGGCCCCAGCTGCCCCTGACGCCCCTACCTTCCCCCACCCCCCACGCCCGGGACACTCACGGAACATGGTCATGAACTGCTTGGGGTTGAGGTTCCAGTAACCCCAGTTGGTCCGGTAGCCGTGCAGCGTGGCGTATTCCTCATGGTTGTACGCGGGTTCTGTCCCGAAGGTGTCGATGACCCGGATTCGGCATCTGTTCCCCGCCCCGGGGGTGGGGGAGAGGGCACCAGGAACCAGGGTCAGCCACCTCCAGGGTCCCCCTGGGCTGAGCCGTCCCCAGCATGAGCGCTGCAACCAGCCAGTGGCCGGGCGCCGCTGCCACGTGTGGTCAGAGCTCGGGCTCAGACATTACCTAGCTGTGTGTCCCCAGGCAAGCACCTTAACCTCTCTGGGTGAGCTGCACCATCACTCATGTGAGGATAACAGGGCCAGCTGTGTCCGGGTTGTGTGAACCATGGACCACTCACTCAGAAACTGTTATTTCAGCTATCCCCAGGAGCCTAGTCGGGGTGGGGGGGGTCCTGCCTGGTGGCGGTGGGGGTCACCTGTAGGATTTGCACTTTCCTGAGCAGGGAGCAGCAGTCATTTGAGTACACAGCCCCCCTGCCCAGGAGCCTGACACCCCCAGGATGCGCCTGGCCTATCTGGGCTGCAGAGCAGAGGGCAGGGCCCTGGGGGATCAGTCACTGCCATTATCCCCAATGTTGGAGCCTACTGGAACCTTCCAGAACCTTCCAGTTCTTTCTACATCTGGGGAAGGCAGTGCACTTGCCACTTGGGTTGCACTTCCCAGCCGGGCAGAGGTTCTGCTGTGGCCCCAAAACCTCCCCCTCCGTCTGGCCGTCCCATCCGTGGGCGCGGGCAGAGGCAGGAGTCTGCTGAGACCCAGACACCCCTCCAGGAAGCTCCCTCACCCCACGTCCTTCCCGGTGACCCAGAACTGTCTGCAGACTGCTGAGGTCAGCACTATTCCCCCAGAGAAGGGGCCGGAGGAGGGAGGCAGAGACATTGAGTGCGTGAAGAACACGCATTAATAATAAAAGCAATAACACTGCCTGTCACTTTTTTTTTCCCTAATAAAATCATGCGGGATAGTCAATGGGACTGGAGCAAATGTAATAAATAGCAGGACTCTCTGTGCTAAATTAAACCCCGCAGCCCGCTGGCTGCAGAGACGGGGAGCCGAGCAATGGCTCTGGCCTTCCTCCAAACCCGGGGGCGGGGGGTGGGGGGGTGGAAGGAGGGGGGGGAGGGGTGCCGAGCCCCCACAAGCCGAGGTCGAGGGGCCTCAGTGGAGTGTCCCAGCCCTTCGGCTCCTCCCTGCAATTCCCCGGCCCGCCTCCATCTGGGTAACCTCTGAGCCCCTCCCCCAGCCTCCCTTGCAGCAGAGGAGCCGTGAAGTGAGCCCCCACTCTGAGTATTGTCTGAGTTAGGCGGGAGGCAGAGCTCCTCCAAGAAGAGGGGGGGGCGGGGGAGGGGGAGGCAGGGCGAGCCTTTCCCCACCGCAGGTCCAGGGACAAGGCCGTCCCCCCACCCCGGGCCCAGCGTCCACACCGCCCGCCTGGGCTCTCTCACCGGTACTTCTTGAAAGACAGGCCCATGTGCTGCTTCATCTGCTGCAGGCCGTGGTAGTCGGTGTAGATGAGGTCGAAAGGCAGGGGCGTGGTGAGCGGGCAGCTCCCCCGGCCTGGCGGCACCCCTAAGTTACTGAGAGAAGAGCCCTTCAGAGCCTGCGCCCCGAGAGGGGCCCGCAGGTGGCAGAAACCCACTTTCCCAACCAGCCCGGAGCCCAGGGCACCCGGAGGCACCCCGGTTCTCCCAGCCCAGGATAAGCATGGGGAGGGGACACTGTAAAGGAAGGGGAGGCTGGAAAGGGAGTGAACAGGATGGCCATGTACAGTCGTCTAAGTTTTCCACTGCACAGGAGACTCCAATGAGAGGAAACAGGACTGAGATCCAGCCCGGGCTAGCTTGCCAGGCTGTGCCCCTCGCCCGGGCTACATGCCACGTGGAAGGAGCACCTTTGTTAATTTGCACAAATGGGCTCCCGCAGGCCTGCGTCTGCCTAGATGGCCATCACAAATGGCCATCGACGCCCACCGTGGTCCCCAAGGCATCTTCCAAGTTTGGAGCAGAGGTCCTGCCTCTGAAGACATAATTCAGCTCCGCGGACTGGCTCCTGGCCCACGGAGAGGCCCAGCCCCGCCCCCAGCGTCGCCCTGCCTGCCAGATCATTTACCCAGAAGTTTTCCTCTGGGGACCCAGTGCCAGCGTCCCTGAAGCCCGGAGGACACGGCCACAGCTGCCCGTGTACAATCTTGGCATCGGACTTCCCTGCCCACATGCAGGAGCCCCGGCTTAGCCTGAAAACCCACCCCTCTGCAGGGGACCAGAGGCATTTAGATTGCTCATTCAGTAGGTCTGAATGGAGCCCCTGAGCAGGCCTGGCGTGGAAAAGCCCCCCTTTCTCTGGGGACCCCATGGTAGCCACCCACCTCCCCCGATTCCCACCTCCCTTGGGTACGTGGTCCAGACGCCCGTGTTGGAAGGGGTCCTGGAGCCCCCCGGGCGGGCCCCCTCAGGGACCAGACCCAGGCAGGGTAGGTGAGGAGCTCTGACAAGGTCACTGGCTCATCGGTGGTAAAGGGCCACGATTGACGAACTTTCTGGGCACATCCCGGGCTCCTAGAGCCAATGCAAGCCAGGCGGAAAAGTACCAGCCTGGACATCTCTGCGCTCATGCTCTGCGCATCACCATCAGAAGCTGGGGAGGGGGGCGCTGTGCACACTGTCCCCTGTGCACACTGACAGAAGCGGTATCTTTTCAGTGACGTTTACGGTAACAGATGACAAGGCTCTGATGGAAAGGTGTCAGGGGAGGTGCGTGTGACGGGCATTGGGCATCAGGGGTCGGCTGCGCTCTGCAGAAAAGGGGAGCTAGAGGCAGGGGGGGCTTTCCCTGTGCTTGCTCCCCCCGCCCCCCGCCCAGCCAGTGCACCCCGGCCTCACCCACCTTCCCCTGCTAAGTGTCAGTGGAGAATGCATACACCTAACACCCAGAGTCTCATTTCTCATCTGTCTACGTGACGGCGGCCCGGGGCTCCCTCCCTCCCGGACCCGTCCGGCTCCCACGCGGCCCCTCGCTCCAGCTGGACCACCACACGGAGATTCTGGAAACCGGGACTTGGGAGGCAGGACAGCGGTCGGAAGCTGCTGTCATTGCTGCTGAAACACCAGGAAGCACAGGAGAAGGAGCGCACGCCGCGGGGGTCTGGAGCCACACAGCCCCGCAGCCCCGAGACTTCATGAAATATTTGGTGGTATTTTTAAGTGTGGAGCAGATTTTTGCCTTCCACTCTGCAGGACGCCCCCTGTTATTTCCTTTCAAGCTCAGGCTTTCTCTCTCCCCGCAACCCCCCGCAAACAAACCTCCTCCAGTAAAACCGATGCCCCAGGAAGACGCATTCCCTGCGCTCGATGGAGAGCCACAGACGGAAGGACCAAACGGTGGTCCCTCTGTCCCTTCCCTGCAGAATCCAGGCAGGCGGCGCTTCTCTGCCCACACCGAATCGGGGCCTGGGAAAACTCATGAACGATCCCGAAAGTAGAACTGTAGGTGGGTCGGGTCGCTGCTCCCCGCACGGGAGAGGATCGCTGCCCCACGTCCCATCTGTGGTTGGCTTCCAGGCAGTGTGTCCCTCTGTGGCCACGCGGGGTGCCAGCAAAGTCATGGGGGCTTCCTTGGGTTGCCCCAACACCGACCACAGCCCTGGCCCCTGCCCCCAGCACCCGGCCACTGAAGGGCCAGCTGAGCGCACACGGCTCTCCCCTGGGAGAGTGACTCCGCCATCGTCATCTTCGTCACTCAGGGGCTAAAGTTTCGAACAAGGAACCATTCTACATGCTCTCGGCTTAATAATCCATTAAATCCTTTCATGTGGGCGGCTACCCTATGAGAGCTGACTCATTCTTATCCTGCTCCCCTCTTTCTAGGCTAGGAAAACAGAGAGGTTGAGTCATTTGCCCAGGGCTGCACAGCCAGGAGGCTGTGGGGCCGGGATTGGGAGCCAGGCGGTGGGGCTCCAGAGCCCACACTCCCACCCGCGGAGCTCTCCTGCGTCTCCCCGAAATCCGAGTCCCGGCTGCCAGCGGAGACTGGGCTCCAGTCCCGGTTCTGTTGCTAACCTCGGGGGAGTCATCAGCCTCTAGGAATTTCATCTTTCTCCTCGGGAAAAGACAAATAAAAATGTCTCCCTCCCAGGGTTCCTGGTAGGACCCACCGAGGCGCGGTGAGTGATGGTCCGCTATTTATTATTTCTTCTTGTCAGCAGTTCTGCCTTCTGCCCTTGTGGGTCCGGTCACTCCGTCCCGAGCCACACACAGCTCCCTCAGTTAAGGCCCCGTCATTTCTCACCTCGAATCTTGAGATACTCTCTCTGCTCAGCGTCCCTCCAGTCTTGTCTCTTTTCTAGGGAGATCTCTCCACACTGTACACCTGATTCCATCCCTCCCAGAAGACTTCTCACTTCCTTGTCCTTGCCTCCTCCTCCTCCTCCAGGAAGTCCTCCTTGAATGCCACACCCCGTGCTTCCCCACTCGTTACTTGAAACCCCCTCGCCCCCCGCTCCGCTCTGTCCTGAGTCACCTCCTTACAATCGGGGCCCGTGAGGACAGGGCCAGGCGTCTTTGAAAGCCTAGAGCTCGGACAGCGTCTGCACCTGCTGTGTTCAGGAACAAACAATGAATCTGTTAAGCCCTTAGGAAGAATTGGTTGAAAGGCTGAAAATCTGGCCACGGAAAGCATGTCTGGAGAGAGGCGCCGGGTGAGGGGACCCAGAGGTGATGGGCATCTCAGAGCGGTAAGAAGCACCCCGCTCTTCCGAGAGGTGAGCAGTCTCCGGGGACACCCCAGGACCCACACTAGTGGACGCCTGGGCCCTACCATCGCCCAGGAAGGAGAGGAGGAGAGACAAGCTGGCCCAGAGACGGCAGGCACCCCTCCCCGGAGGAGTTAAGGAGGGGCCCCTCGGTCTCCCTGGCCCTTTCTAAAAAACAAGGGCTTTCGACTAAAAGGGACTTCCCGGGAGAGAAGCGCCTGTGACTGCTCACTTGTCTGGTCCCCTGACACGGAGCCTGCCTGGAGGACGGCGGAGAGGGTCAGCGCCGGCTGCAGGTTGCGGAAGGACTGTGGTTTCATCACCTGTCACTTAAGTTCGCCTTTAGGGGCAATTTTACCCTAAGTCGTTGGTCAGAGCAATGACAGGAGCTGAAAAACACTGCCTCCTGGCAGCCTTTCGGCCAAAGGTGCCCACGGAGGCCCGGCTGTGCAAGTCCACCTTCCGTGAGCTGCTCCAAAGCCCCCCCCCACCCCCGCCTAGACGCTTTCTCGTTTCCAATGCCAAGTTCCTGGTTCCTTCACAGACTCGTAGCCCAGGGCTGCGTCAGCGGGGAGAGGGGAGCTCACAAAGCCTCCCGACACCCCAGTGCACCCCTGGGGTCCCCGGCTGAGTCAGTCGTTAGGAGAGGCAGTGTCCTCCATGCAGGGACCTGACACGCATCCCCTCAGCGCCTCTGGCCCGCCCGCTGCCGTCCACAGTGCTTGGGGAGGGTGGGAGGTCTACGTGCAATTGCCAAATTGGGCGACAGGAATATATTTCTACATGTCCCCAGGCCACCTGGGCCTGGAGACAGGATGACAGGGGCACAGGAAGGGGGTGGCCTGGCCATCACAGCCACCCTAATGAATCCACCCATAAGAGCCACCCTACAGGGGGTGGGCAGTGGGGAGTTCGTGTTTAATGGGGACAGACGCGTCAGTTTGGGAAGATGAAAAAGTCCTGGCGGAGGAGGGCAGTCAGGGTATAACCTTGCGAATGCACTTGATAGCACTGAACCGGATCCTTCAAAATGGTCAGGATGGCAAATTTTGTGATGTGGATCTTGCTACAGTTTTTTTTAAAGCCTAACTGTTCACACTCGAGGGACCCTGCATGCCCAGGCCTCTGCCTCCCAGCGATGCCCGTGCCCCCACCTTCCCCGCCTCTCCCAGACTCCCAGCGGGCCGTAATGTAGGGGCACAGCAAGTAGTCACAGAAGGGGAGACTCTGTAGGCAGGACAGAGGGCCAGGAAAAAAAAAAGACAATCTATGCCCTATTGTGGGGAAAAAATATCCTCAGCTGAGAATCGAAATGCTGAGCTCTGGATCAGTGAAAAGCACGCCTGGGGGTGAGCTGCAGCTCGAACTTGAACTTGCTGGGTGATCTTGCCCAGACCTCAGATCGTCCTGGCCTCCGCCTCCACGCCTCCACCGCAGTGCTCAGACTGATCCCCGAGGTCCCTTCTAGGCTAAAAATTCTCTGGTTTTATCCCTCCCTGTGCCTTTGGTCGGAGACTGGAAATAATCTCTCCAGGTAGCGCTCACATTCTGGAACAGTGCACCCCCCCTCCCTCTCTTCTCTGTGTGGGAGGGACCTAATTAAAAAGAAATCTCACCAAGTGATCGGAGGTCTTTGGCTCCAGGTGCTAAGTGCACACAGGTAACTTCTGCTTTTCTAGACCCTTCTCATTGCCGGGAGCACACTGGCCAGCACTGTGCCGCCTCCCAGGGGGCCTGCCATCCCGCTGACCCCACCCAGTACCTGTCTCCTGACCGTACGGGCCTTGCCCCCATCTCTCTCTACGGCAGGTCCCTGCCTCCTCCCCAGAGCAAAGGGGGCAGAGAGAAAGGCCCCCAGAGAGTTAACTGCTTTAGAAGGGAGGTCAGCGTCAGCAAAGAGAAAGAATTCTATTATTGTTCTGCAGCGTTTTCTTCTCTTGCCCAGGACGGGCTCACGAGCAGCCAGAACTGCGGGCAGAAAAAGAGCGAGGGCTGCAGGCTTCTAAAAGAGAAACGCAGGGACCTTGGGACCACTGTCCACAGCTGCCACTCTCTTCCCCAGCGCCCCTTCCTATTTAAGCAGACTCAGGGCTAAGAATAGGGCCGCCGCTCCCAGGAGAGCGGATGAAGCCACAAGTGCTCCCTCCAGCTCCAGCGGCGGTCCGAGGAGTGAGGGCACGTCCCCCTGGCCGTCCCCTGCCTCCATCCCTGCACACAGACCGGCCCCAATTTACATAACGAACGCCTGTGAGCGCCGAGCGCCAAAGCCAGCCTCTCTCCTCTAAGCCAAGCCTTGAAGGTGGCAGGACGGTGGTCCCCAGGCCCGGCGCGGTCACCATCGCTGAGACGCCCCGATGCCCAGGCCCAAAGGTGCTGTCCTATCACTCTGGGGCAGGGCCGGGCTTTGGGATGTTGGATTCCTGGTCCCCAGGTGATTCTCATGCACCGGAAGCTTTGACGACCCTATCGAGTTCCACCGGTTTTCTTGAGAACCACCGTGTGCACCTGCAGGGGGCCTTGAGGGCACAAGAAACAAGGGGTAAGCAGTGTGCTCAGCACACCAGGGTCAGCACAAACCCCGTGGGAGATGTGGGTTGAGGGAGAGATGACCCCCAGGGCGCTGGACATGCACCGCCAGGGCCCCCAGTTCGCTGGGGAACAGCTTAGGAAAGACGAGTCTGGTTCCCAAGAAAAGGCCTCCCTTTCACCAAAGCCCCTGTAGGCATTCAGAGAAGGCTGGATGGACCACAGGGGTCGTCTGTGCCCTGTTATGCTTCTACCAACTTCTCCAGGGATAAGCACCAGGCGGGCCGAGCCCCGGTTCTGAGGCCGGAGCAGCCGGGTTTTCCGGGTTCAGCCTCCAGCAAGCCCGTCCCACTGTCCGCCCACCTGTTCTCCAGCCACCACATGACAAGACCTCCTCGTTCTCTGTGCTTGGTGTGAAGAGGGCACTGCACCCCACCTCCCTTTGCGAGAACCCCAGGGTTTGAAGACTCGCTCTATGCTTCCTCCCAGGAACCAATCCCGCCTCGTTCAAGAGCCTCATTTCTCACCTCCCTCCCCGTGGTCTGCCCTCCCCACCTGGGTTGCACTGACCTTGCAGGAGAGCCTGCAATTTCCTTTCAAGGTCTCCCCCTAGGCGGCCCTCTGGCCTCAGTGGGGACCAGGCTGGCGCTGACTCGGTGGCCACGGCCGTGCGGTCATGTTTATTGGCCAATGTCGGGACTTGCTCAGATGCCTAAGAACAGATTCTCACTGCCCGTGGCTCAGTGCAGCACGGAGCCGGGGGCCAGGGCGGCCCTTGTAAGGAACTGTCTGTCCTGGACTCCGAGGAAGGATGTCGGGCTGGGGTCGGCGGGGCTCAGGGCTCCGCAGCAGCGGCCCCCCGCCTTCCGTGGCACTCAGCAGCCCTGACCCTGTCCCCCTCCACCGTCCCCCTCCTCGGGAGATTAAAATGCCTCGTTGGAATCCAAAGAAGGGGAAGGAAACAGGAGAGGGGGGAGGGGACGGAGTTTCCATAGTATAAATTAATCATTTGCTCCTCAAGCCTCCGCGAGGAACGGGCGGCAGGAGAGAGACAACCACTATCCGCGGGAGTCCGCCAAGTGCCAAACAGCTCGCCACGGGGCTCGCCGTCCTTTTTCTAATTTACGTCCCTGATACGTTACAAAACGTTTCAGGCATCTGGAAAATTACAGACAATAATGTAACGATATAATGAACACCTCGATTCGCACTTTCCAGACTTGTCGAGTCTTCACATTTTACCACCTTTGGTTTAAATCTCCCTCCACCCCACCCCACCCCAGGGATGACACACTGCAAATCCGTGTGGAGTCCGTCTGGTCCCCACGGTCCTCGCAGCTCCCGCCCTCCACCTCACTCCCCACCACCTCCTGCTCTCTCCCCCTCTCTCCAAGGACGGTCCCTGGGGACCGGGCGCCACGCCACCCCTATCCTGTGTCCTTGACTGCTCCCTTTCCAGGGCCCATCCGCACGAGCGCTGAAACACGCCTAGGCTCTCCCCCTTGAAAGGTAAGCAAAGCAAGCATACCTGCTATGGGGTGAATTGGGTTCCCCCCGAAAGGTGTTGAAGTCTTAACCACCCCCCCCAGGATTGTGACATCATTTGCAAATGAAGTCTTTGCAGATGATCGAGTGAAGGACCCTGATTCAGTAAGGGAGTGACCTTACCCGAGGGGGATTTGGACACAGAGACAGACACACACGGCGGCGTGAAGGCACAGAAGACGGTCACCGGCAAGCGGAGGCCACCAGAAGGTTCTCAGAGCCTCAGAAGGCGCCGGCTCACCCGCCCCGTGGCCTCCACAATCAGGAAACAGTAAGTCACCAGTTTTGCAACACTGTTTCGGCAGCCGCCCCCTCCGCCCCTGCCCTGCCGGCCTGGGGAAGCTACAGTTCTGCTGTCGCCTGTCTCCTGGCCTCTCCTCCCCTCACAGCCAGGCCCCCAAGAGGCGCCCCTTGGCCCGGTCTGCTTCCTCACTGGCCGCCGCCTCCTCCAACGCACCCCTTTCTGCCGTTGATCCCCGCAACTCAACCAAAATGCGTCTCTGTAGGCTCAGCGAGGACGTCCACGTGGCCAAATTCAACCTCCTTACTTCTGGTGAGCATCTGACATCCCTGGCCACACCCTCCTTCTAGAAGCATCTTCTTTCCCTATTGGGGCTCAAACCCTCCCGGTTGCTCCTCAGTCTCCCCGGCCAGCACCTACCCGCCCCCAGAGGGCTTTCTTCTCATCACTTGGCAGGGGGTGGTGGTGCCATCCATCCAGCGGCTGCTTTCAGTGGCTAGTTCGGCCTGGTTCAGGCCAGTCTGAGCCAGTCACAGCCGGTCACGTCCTGAGGCCGGCCTCATCCGGCTCCCAGAGGCCTGGGCTGAGCGTGAGGGGCCGAGATGTGGGCCCCAACCCCCTCGTTCTCTGGGGGCCCTCCCCAGAATTTCCCCAGAACAACACCGCTCAAACAGAAAGGCTGGGAGGCTGATGCCTGATTCCACGGGGTCCCCGAGCTGAAGTGTCCCCTCCTTGTCCCTCTTATTTAAACATTCTCCTCTCAGGCTTTCATCATTTGCCAGTTAAGTCAACTAATTTTCTACTAAACCCAATTTCACTCATGGATGGAGGAAGAGCTCAGTAATTTTTCCTCATGCCATGTTCTATTAATGGTGCTTGAAATTATGCAAATAAAATTAATGAGCACCGCGGATTCTGGGCAGGCGGAAGGGGAAGGCTGGATTTAAAATGCCCACTGTGGGGGCTCAGTCGGTTGAGTGTCAGACTCCATCTCGGCTCAGGTCATGATCTCACGGTCGGTTGGTGGGTTCGAGCCCTGTGTCGGGCTCTGCGTTGGCAGCACAGAGCCTGCCTGAGATCCTCTCTCTCTTTCTCTGCCCCTCCCCTGCTCACTCGTTCTCACCCTCAAAGCAATAAACTTAAAAAATATATATGTGGCGCCTGGGCGGCTCAGTCCATTAAGTGATCATCCCACTTTGGCTCAGGTCATGATCTCACAGTTCATGGGTTCGAGCCCCGCGTCAGACTCTGTGCTGACAGCTCAGAGACTGGAGCCTGCTTCCGATTCTGTGTCTCCCTCTCTCTCTGCCCCTCCCCTGCTTGTGCATGCATGCTCTCTCTCTCTCTCAAAAATAAATATACACACATTTAAAAAATTAAAAATTAATAAATAAAATAAGATGCCCACTGTGGACCAGGCCATCCCCAGGACGAGCAAGGGCGTGGCCAGCTGGGGGCTCTGGGCTGCCTCTGCTTCCCTCGGGTGCCATGGGCGTGGCCAGGGCTGCGATGCCCACAGTGGAGGGCGCTGTTCCTGCCCAGAAACTTCCTGCAGCAGCAAAGCCCGATGGGGACTGTGCGTTGCCCCAAGCATCACTCCTGTGAGCTGGAGAATTAAAACACCAGAACACGAGAAGTAGAGAAAAGCGGCTCATCCGTCCAGCCTTGCTGCTTAGTCAGTGGCCGAGGCACCTGCTACAAACATCTGGGAGCGCAGAACAATAAAGGTCCCCTTCCCCGCACGGGCCACTCAGCCAGGCCAGGGAGACCTTTCTGCCGCAGAAGCCAATGCCGCGGCTCAGGATCTCGACTGGCCTCACATCTCACTGACCTGTTTGCAAGTGAACCCGCCGCTGCCCGCAGGGACTGGCTCCCTGAGGCGGGGAGGTGAAGGCTGGGGGAACCGACGGCAATGCCATGAGTGCATCCAGTGGGGTCTCTGCCCGTGACCCCTCCCAGGCTCGTGCTCACCGTCTCATGATGAGGTGTATCACATCCCCCCCAAAATTCATGCTGGCCTTCTAAACCCTGGAACCTCAGAATGCGGCTTTATTGGAGACGGGGCCTTTGAAGAGGTAATCAAGTTAAATAAGGCCATTAGGATGGGTCCTAACCCAACACGAATGGTGGCCGTATGAGAGGGAGGGGTCTGGACACAGACACCTCCAGAGAAAAGGCCACGTGAAGACGCAGGCAGAGATCGGGGTGATGCTTCACAAGCCAATGAGTGTCAAGGATCCGCAGCAAACCACCAGCAGCCAGGGGAGAGGTCTGTGACAGAATCTCCCTCACAGCCTCAGAAGGAACAGCCCTGTTCACATCGTTTTTTTTTTTTAATGTTTTATTTATTTTTGAGAGAGAGAGAGAGAGAAAGACACTGTGAGCAGGGGAGGGCCAGAGAGAGAGGAAGATACAGAATCCAAAGACAGGCTTCAGGCTCTGAGCTAGCTGTCAGCACAGAGCCTGATGCGGGGCTTGAACCCACGAACCGTGAGATCATGACCTGAGCCGGCTGGAAGCCAGAGGCTTAGCCGACTGAGCCACCCAGCCCTGTTCACATCCTGATCTAGGACCTCTCCAGAACTGAGAGACAGTAACTTTCTGCGGTTGAAGCCACCCAGTCTGTGCGGTGTTGTTACAGCAAATACACATCTATGTTTAAATCTCTGCCAGAAGGGAAAACCTGCATGTAGGGAGCGCTGGGTGGTGTTGGCAGAATGAGCTGGAGGCGCTCACAGCCCCGGCCTGCATCTGTCATGGGGGAAAACTACATCCAAGAAGGGGAAGGAGCACAACACATTCCAGGTCCATGGGTTCCCACCTGGAGCCCCACTAAGGGATGCCTCCTCCACCCGCCCCTGCAACCAAGCATAACGTGGGCGCTCTGGGGACACACCAGCACATAGGCCTTCCGCTAGTCTTTTAGGGACCTGAGCTGGAACCCCAGGCCCTCAGGACCTGCAGTGGGGACACAGAGGACCGTTCTTGTGAGCAAGCCATGAAGGCCAGCTCACACAGTCTACGAAGTCCCAATCCCTCCGCAGCCCAGACTGCAGGAGGGAGGCATTCCAGGGGAGGCTTAGAAAAACCACAGGCTCCATTTTTCCATTTCTCAGCCTTCACTGCTCCTTAGATCACCTGGGGAGCTTTGGAAACTTGATACTTGGGCCCCCACCCCAGACCCATTAAAGTAGAGACACCAAGAGTGGGGCCCAAATGTTGGCATGTGTGCAGCCGGTGGCGGGGCCGGCGGCGGGTGGAGGGTAAGACTCCCCACCTGAAATGTATTCCAACCACAGCTGATGCTGTTAATTTCCTAGACATGACTGTATTATATCTCCTGGGGATGACAGCTTTCTTTTTTGTTGTTGTGATTCTTTTCGTTGTTTTGAAATTGTTTCTAACAGATTTAGAAAACCCTTTCATGAGACAGACTGTTCCCTGAGGCGTCCGGGCTGTTGACACAACTCTGCCCTGTCTGAGCAAGAGCATCGCTCACACCTACACCCACTGGGGACCAAGGACAGCGCCATCTGGGCACAGCCCGGGGCCTCTGCCCATTGTGCAAACTGCACATCGGAAACGGAGCAACCTTTCCCTGGAGAGCCTGGTTGTGGGAATTTCAGATTCGTATGAGCCTGGCAGGAGGTGATGTGTTGGCAGGAAGATATGCAGTGTCTGTGGTGTGCGTGCGCACATGCACTGGGCAGGCACGTACAGTGTGCTTCATGTCACGTACAGCGGTGTGCGCACACGTGTGTTTGCCTGTGTGTGCCGGTGTGCGCGTATGTGTAGGGATGGCCGTGTACCTGTGCACGCATGAGGTATGCACAGGGGCCCTGTGCACGCACAGATGCACACACAGCGGCACGCATACATGGTTAAGCGCTGGGCCAGATGTACATGGGCGCACATGTGAGTGCACCTATGTAGTGAAAGAGCTGGCATAAGAGGTATTTCAGATCTTAGTACTTTACACCAGGGCCTCACTTTCAGACCCCCCGAGTGCAGTGGCCCCCACCTTCACTGCTCTGGCCTTAGGATGAGCAATGGCAGGCTCAGGAACCACAGGTTCAGTGCCAGCCCCAAGAAGTGGCAGAAGAGGAAGTGCTCTGGGTGGGTAAGGACTCAGGGGGAAGGCTGAGAGAGAGGACACCTCAGTGCAGATTGAGAAGCAGAATAAATGAGTTAAATTCCTATTTCTTAGGCAGACTTGTCCAATACCTGCTCTCTCGTGGAGGGATGCTTTGCTCAGTGCGGTTGTTAGGCTGTCACAGATGCCTGGGAGAAGCCTTCCCTCAGGGAGCAGTAAAGGAAGAAAGTTCTCACGTCTCTGGTCCCAGAAGATGCACAGCCAGAATAGAGGAATCAAGCTGAATGCCATCTGATAAACATGAACTCATCTGACCTTGAGGGAGATCAAGGTGTCAGCAATGCCGATAGGATGTTTCACACTCACAGGGGACTTTGCGTGTAGCAGAGCCTGGGATGAGGGGTCTGGACAGTCCTCACCCCCAGGATTCTTCCCATGGTATCACAGGGTCTCTGGTGACCTAGGGGACAAGGGCCCCCAGACCCTTGCTTGCTGCTCTGCTTGAGACAGGTCTGGCTTGTAGCTAACCACCACCCCTATTGTGCTATCCACAAAATGCCCAAGACTTCCGTGACTTTGCAGACAGAGCCTCCCTTTTCTCTTTCCTCCTCCTCACCCCCACCCTTATCTGGCTTTCCTGCAGGAAGCTTCAAGGCCAGGCAAAGATGCTTCTCTTCATCATTTGCAAAAACATTAGCAGCATTTTCCTCCACAGTGTTGATGCATGAGTCCTCTCTCTGTTCAGAGGGAGCTGGGGGTGAGCAGCAGGGTGTGCTGGCGGGCGGCAAGTGGGCACACTCAGCTCTGAAGAGCCCTGCACAATGTGAACAGCTTGGCCTGACAACAAAGTGCCACCAGGGTGAGAGTCAGAGTGAGGGACAAGCCGGTTCCCTCTCCCAGTGCTGAGTAGCTAGTCTGCATGTTCAGCACCAGCACTCGGGGACAGCTCCCTGATCGCTTCTTCCCACTCCGGTGACATCCTGCTGGATTTTGGCGGGGGCTAGAGGTAGGGGAGTTGGCGGGGAGGGGAGTGTGCTATTCCCAGGTGGCACCTCCTCCCCCAGAACCTGCTGCCCCACACCTGGGATTGTGTTCCCAACACTGCCACAACCATGCAGTGCCCTCATGAGTCCCTGTCACCTTCAAAATGAACCTTATAGATACTGTTCCTTTCTGAAGACACTTGAACTTTCCTAGGCGTACTGCAGACAAGTGCATCAGTGTAAAACAGTGACTCCAGCAGCGTGAATCACAGCCACAGAAATAAAAACCTTCAAACCACTAGGTCATTTAGTGGTCTCCCAGCACAACCCGGTATCAGCCTCCTTCTCCCCATACTCCTATGCACATAGCTATTAGTCCTAGTACCACCTTCCAATCAAGGTCACATGGAGCCCTCCTCAAGTTACTGGCAAACTCCAAGTTCAGGGAGAAACTGAGAGGATGAGTTGCTGCCCAGACCATGCATACCTAAGATTGTCGAAGGCTTTGTCCCCTCCAGCACCCTCCGCTCTCCAACGCTCCTGCGCTATAATAGAGCATCAGCATTTGTGGCCAGGACAAAGTGCTGATCAGAGAGACATCTAGAACCAATAGACCATCAAGATGGCGGGTAAGCTCTGGACAGGAATCACATCAGCTTGAAAACCACCTCAGAGTAAGTTGATGGGTTGATGCAGAAAAACCGATGTGTATGCACACAACTCCTTAGTCATATTCTGGGGCCAACTTAGAACAGTCTCATCCAAATACCAATGAGAAAGAGGAGTAGAAATCCACCAACTATAAACCCCTCACCATTAAGAGAAAAAGATCAATGAGTGTGACCACATTAAATTAAGGTCTTCTGTTCCTTGGCGGGGGGGGGGGGGGGAAGAAAGAAATGACAGTGACAGAGACAAGCCACAAATTTGGAGAAGATTTTTAAACAGATATAACTCACACAGCATTTATATCCATGATATGTAAAGAATGCCTACAACTCAATAAGGAAAAGGTAAACAACCCAGCAGAAAAGTGAGCATGGGTGTTTCATCAAGGGGAAAGGACAAACATATGACAGAATGGTTGGCCTCATTAGTTGTCAGGAAATGCAAGTTAAGAACACAACAAGATGTCATGATACCACTTGACATCCTCAATTAGGAAGTCTGATTACACTACGTGTGGGTGAGAACACAGCCACTGGGAACCTCCAAATGGCGGGGCTAAATCGGTTTCCATCACTTCGGAAAACGATTGGCATTATTTCACACACCATTAGACCCCATGATTGTGCGCCTTAGTCTGTCCCAAAGAGAAACTCAGTCTCTACCACAACACAGGTTCCCCAGGTGACATGGATAAGAATGTCTACCATAGCATCACTCAAAATAAGTTACGAAAGCAGGAAAAAGATGTCCACAGTCAGCAAAAACTGATAAACAAGTAAGGACCATCCACATAAGGAAACACAGCAGTGAAAATGAAAAAAATTAGAGCTTCATGGAACAACATGAGCGAATCTCCGAAACATAAAAATGGGTGAAGAAAGCACGTCTCAGACATTCCACGCAGGGGGCGCCATTTGCACAGAGCGCAAAGCAAATGAAGATAAAAATAAACCACGTGCTGTTTATGGACACATGAGCATTTAGAAAATTTATTTTTTTAAAGCAAAGAAATGATAAATACAAAATCCAA
Organism: Suricata suricatta; assembly: GCF_006229205.1. Classification (NCBI taxonomy): domain Eukaryota; kingdom Metazoa; phylum Chordata; class Mammalia; order Carnivora; family Herpestidae; genus Suricata; species Suricata suricatta. The sequence goes on along the minus strand of NC_043716.1, from coordinate 54,240,628 downwards.
GTGGCAAGTTTCCTCTGGGGGGAGGGGCAGAGGGATCAGGGAGAGAAGGGGCACCAGGTGGGCACTGGAGTCCTGGGGATGCTCTTTCTTGCTTGCTTTCTCTCTCTCTCTCTTTAAATGAATACTTTAAAAATATTTTTAGTGTTTTATTTTATTTTTGAGAGTGAGAGAGAGAGAGTGGGGAAGGGGCAGAAAGAGAGAGGGAGACCCAGAATCCAAAGCAGGTTCCAGGGCTGTCAGCACAGAGTCCGACGCAGGGCAGGGCTCAAACCCACGAACCGTGAGATCATGACCTGAGCCGAAGTCGGACTCGCCCCCGACTGAGCCCGCCGGGCACCCTGGGAATATTGGGGGAGCCCTGGCAGATTGTGGGAGAACACCCTATACCTGCCCTTCCTAACATCTGTTACATATATTTTTGTATGTGTCAAATATTATGCAATAAACATTAATAAATGAATGAAGGAAAAGTATATTTGTATATTTCAGATGGTAGTCGTTAAGTCTAATCACACTTGCACGCAGGCATGGACACACACAGACACACAGACACACACACAACAAAATCCTTCCCCTCTCGTCACCATCTCCCACCCCTAAGAGCATCAGGGGGACCCTAGAAAGGCAAACGTTGGGGAAACAGAGGCATCACCAGCCTACCTTACCACCCTCCGGGTCTTATCAACCCCCCAATCCCAGGAAGGAGCCCGAGTCCAGAAGAAAAACCCCAAGACTGCACCACGCCCACCAAGACAGCAGACAAAGAGGATCCCAGCCACATCACATGGCTCAATTCCACAAACCGATATTTGTCAGCCCCTTGAGTGTAAATACCAGGGCACCTTTTGGCCCCAGATGGAGAACAGGACCTTCGAACAGCACTGTGCAAATGTACTTCCTTGGTGCATCCCACACATGACCAGGAATCAGCACGGAGAGGAGTAGGAAATTAGTAATGTCACCATCCACAGTACAAGAACCTAACAGGGAACTGTAGGCAGAGCAGTGGCCCCTGGGGGACGGGTTCTCCCTCATCCCCTCTTCTCCCCTCCCCGGCACTCACCTCTGCAGCTCCTTCAGGGACACTGTGATCCGCAGGCCATGGCCCAGGACATAGAGAGTGGCCAAGATGTCTGCCCACTGCACCATCTCCCCCAGGGGCCCGCCCTTCAGCACCCTTGGGCTGAACACGTCACCAGACTCCTCCGTCAGGAAGCCAATGTGAACGAGGATCTGGGGAGGACACAGGGTCAGCATGCAGGAGCAGCAGCTGTTGCCCTCCCACTCCCAGGGAGACCCTGCCAGCGGCAGATGCTGTCCCCAGGCGGTGCCTGGGTAGGCTTTTTCTGGCAACAGAAGGGACCAAGAGGCAGAGTGACCACATTGGGCACTGGGGATAAAAGTGAACAAGATGGTCACGTGCCCGCTCTCAAGGTGCTTACATTCCCGATGGAAGAAGTAGACAACAGTAAACACAGACAAGAGAAATTTCATGAAATGATAGGGACTCTGAAAGAAATAAATAGGGTGATGTGAGAATCAGGTAAATATTTATTGATGGGTGGGTGGGTGGATGAATAGATGATAGATGGGTGGATGCACAAACAAACAGATGGACGATGGATGAGTGGACAGATGGATGGTTGGATGGATGGATGGATGGTTGGATGGATATGTGGGTGGGTGGTTGGATGGGTGGACAAACGGGTGAATAGATGGACATATGATGGATGAGTGGTTGGATGGATGGAGGGACAAACAGAGGGATGGATGGATGGTTGGATAGATGAAGGATGGATAGATGGATGGCTGGATGGATGGACAGATAGATGGATGGATGAATGGATCGATGGATGGATAGATGGACAGATGGACGGATGAACCTAGAAATCTCCCCAAAACAGGTTACATTATTCCCAATATTCTAGGCAAATGCCATGACTTTTCTGCCTGAAAAGCACAAGACGTCTACAGAATATCTACAAGATGCAGACCCCTACACAGTGTGGGGGAGGGCTTGTCACTCCACCCCAAATGTGAAAAGAGCCGGGGCCACCACACAAATCTATCCTGACTCTGCCTCCTCTGCCCCAGCTAAAACTCAAATTCAATAAAACCTTTCCAAGGACAGACTCATTGTGCACTTGTAAGCCTGGGCCCTGAGCCCATTTCCTAAGTTCTCTGAGCTCAGCTCCTTGAATACACAGAGAATCGGTACCTGCTTCTGGTCCCTCCAGACGCTTCCCAGCTTCTGCGCCAGCCGCTGGGCAGCCAGTGCCCACTGGGCCGTGAGCCGCTTGGTCCGTTTCTTCATGAAGATTAGAGACTCCTTCCCACTGCCCATCAGCTCCAGGAGATGGGACAGGTTGCTCCGGAAAACTGCCTGGAGAGGGGTTGGGGGGGTCCACACCTGGATCCTCCAGCCCTCAGCCCTCAGCCGTGCCATCACTGTCACCTGCTGCCCTGGGGACAGGGGTCAGCACCCTCCCAGAGAGGCTGGGGCCTGCTCTAGCTTCTTCCGCCCTTTGTAAAGGCCCGCCAGCCCCACAGTCGAGGAGCCCTGCGCTCACCCCCCAACATTAACCCCCAGCCCAGCTTCCGTCCCGAGCCCTTTGGCGGCAGGCAGCTATGACAGTTCCCAGGGGTCTCAGCTGCAACACAGGCAGCGGGGGTAGTGTGCAGAGCTGGCACTCGGAAGGCAGGAAGCCCGGGCCACCCTTCAGTGAGCTGGAGTAACGAGGTGCCTTGAACAAGTTAACGCCACTCCCTAAACCGCGGAGTCACCGTCTGTTCCACGCGGTTGCATAAAGGCTGCTGGAAGGTTTAAGTACAGATAAAGTATCTGGAAGGCTTCCGGAAGCGACAGCTATTGTTACTATTTTTCTTGGCTGTTTAGGGGTGCCTCCAGGGCCCCAGCTTGCCCCTCAAATAGGCCAAGCTTTGCAGCATCCCCAGAAGGTAGGACAGGCCCTGTGGCAAGCTGGGACCTGCCCCCAACCAGGCACGGCAGGCTGGCCTCACTCGGGGCTGACCCTTAAGGACGCACCACCGGAGGAGACCACCTGGCCTGTCCACCAGCCCGTCAGGGGCCCACCCACTTCCCAGGCCTACCTGGACCTTGGGGAGGGGCTTGGGGGCCGTCTGGGTGGCTGTCTGATTCCTCCAGGGCAGTGGGGGACAGAACCACTCGACCTCACTCAGGTAGATGAGGAAGGAGCACTCGGTGCCGTCCACCCCGAAGAAGGCGTAGCAAGGGTCCGAGGTCCAGCGGGCGCGCATCCACTGCGGAGAGGGCCAGCCTGGGCCAGGGTGCTGGCCCCAGCCCCACCCGCACCCTCGGCAGGCTCTCCGCACGCACGTCCTTGGGGACCCAGGTTCCCTCAGGACAAGGCCTCTGGGGCTCACACTTAAAGCAGCAGCAAGGGCCAGAAGCAGAGAAGAAGACAACTAGAGTCGGCCCATGACCCAGTCCCAGGTCCTGGGTGCTGAGGACCTCAGGGGAGGCCGAGCAGGGCCACCGTCCCTCGGGCCCAGAGAGAAAAGGACCCTGAGAGAATAAGGCCAGGTCACGACACACTCAGCGACAAGCTCCAGGGCAAATGGTGGGAGATGCGGCAGCTCAGGGCCTGGCTGGTCATGGGGAGCAGGATCCAGCTGAGGCCAAGGTCAAGAGCAGCCTCCAAGGGCACAGGGACCGGAGCCAGAGCAGCCCTGCTCACAGCGATTCGCCCCACCCCCCATATCACTGAGGACAGGGTCTGCAATGCCTCCGATCCACCCTCTAGGGAGTTCAGAACCAGTGACGAGCTGGCTTTATGCCGTGGACTGCATGCCCGGAGGGACAGACTTCATGCAGCCCCCAGGGGCGGGGCTAAGGGGGAGGGGCTTCCGCAGCCAGTCTCTGAATTAGTTAGGACTCAGGCCGCTGGGGGTGCCACACATCTATTAACTTGTTTGCTGTAAGAAAGTACTGAAAACCCCGAAACATGAGAACACGACTGTCCTGGGGAATCTGGGTTGGTGGGCCAGGCAGGCGACCCAAGCAAAGAGGCCACCCCCTGAGGCTGGCTTCTGCCAGCTGGTGCCAGGGTCAGGGCCAGGGGGCTGGGCAGAGAAGCCCCCAGCAGAACCTCAGAGCTGGTCTGGGGCAGAGCCCTTAAGTAGGAGCCTGTGCCCACCCCTGCCCTGTCCCATCACCCCTACCCCGCCCTCAGCCCCAGGCCTTACCTCCACCTTCCCTGAGCAGTCTGGGAACTTGGGGTCACTAGGCGCCTCACACTGGTCCCGCCGGCCTTCGGACACTGCAGGGAGACAAGGTCAGTTTGCTAAGGACCCGGGTGGACGGAGGAGCCCCGGGAAGTGTTGGAGGGGCCTGGTCTGTGATGGGGAGGGGTCGCTGGAGAGCCCACACTGCCCTCCCTCCACTGAGTTGTCCCACCTGCAAGGCCACCTGCCATAGGGTCCCCAGGCCCGGGTTTCCCCCCCTCTGTCACCAGCCCCCTCCCTCCATGGGGGCTTCAGAACCAGTGAGGAGCTGACTCCCATGCCTAGGGACCAGCGCCTGGAGAGGCGGACCTCAGGCACCCGCCCAAATGTCCTCAAAATTCTTCAAGGGGGACCCCCAGAGAGAGAAGGGGAGGGGACCACCAGGGGCCTCTAAGACCTCTGTCCTCGTTTCAGGTCACAGTGGGGTGAACCCAAGTCACCCCACTAGGAGCCTGAGGCAGGAGCCAGGACAGCCACCTGGGCACCAGCCCCTGGGGGCAGAGGGGTGCCCTGGCCCCCACCTTTGCTGTGGAGCAGCAGGCTGTGGTGCAGGATCTGGTCCACCTTCACGGCAATGTCTGAGACGTTCTGGGCGATGGCCTGGATCCGCTCCATGAGGCCGGCCCCAGGGGGAAACCTAGGTGGGGGAAGCCAGGGGTGAGTGGGCACGGCTCGCCGAGGAGGCCCTCCCTGGGGTGGGGGAGGGGGCTCAGCGGATGAGCAGGGGCACGGGTCTGCCGTGCTCCTGGGGACCCAGACTCCGTGCCCTGCATGGAGACGGACAAAGCTGGGCCCGCAGAGGGAGGCATGGGCCCTCCCCACCAGGGGCTCTCTGACCACCTGCTGCACACGCCACACGGAAAGCCCACATGTGTGTGTCAGGCATGTCTGCCGTTCAGCCCCACATACGTGTGCCCTGCATGCTGGAGGGCAGTGCCTGAGGCGGAAGCAGACAGAGGAATTCTACTCCAGAGCCTGGACAGGACCCCCCAGGCGATGGAAGCCCTCTCCGGGGCATGGCCAGCTGCCCCAGTCTGTTCCTCCATTTCCTCCCAGAGGGGCCACACGGAGCCAAAATAAATTCCACCCAAAGAAGCCTGGGGACTTGCCAGCTATTAAGCCTCTAGTAAACTATGGCTGGGCTCCTGAGCATGAATTCTTCCCAGGATCTTAAACACATTTACTGCCACAGACATCACAGCCCTCCACCCACCGCCAATACTCGCGCGGCCTTTAGTTTCGGAGAATTTATTTCTGGGGGTTGATTACTACTCGGTTCCCAGCGCAGTTTATGGGGACACCATTCGCGGGCTGAGTCTCCTTGCAGAGACCTGGCCCAAGGCGGACCCCGCGCTGCCGGCCGGCGCATGCGCCCTCGCCAGGAGCTGCTGGCCCTTCGTGAACCCAGTAATTCCGATCTTTGATACCCGCCTCCGCCTCTGGCTCTGCAGGCCCCGCTTAAGCTCCATTTATCCCTTGACAAGGCCGGGGGGCCTTAGTGCTGCACAAAATGGGAATTACAGGAAGGAGGACTTGTCCGGCCTGGGCTCCTCTCGGGGGATCTGTCCCCTCGAGGAGGCACAGCGGTGACAGCTGCCCACCCCCTCGGGCCACCCTCCCCTGCCCCTCCTGCCGCAGCCTTCCGAGAGGTGAGGGCTGCGGTGGCCCGGTCCACGGAGGGTGTGGGAGAGGGGTGGGTGCAGGCAGACTCGGAGGTAGGGTGGCGACTAAAGGAAGAAGGTGGCAGGAAGGGGCAGATGAGCCCTCAACACACACACGTGCACACGCTCACATGCATGTACACACACCTGCACACAATCCTGGCAACGCCCTCAAAACAAACAAAACACTAATGGAAGATGGCATGCCTTTGTACTGGATCAAGGTACCACGGGTGTGTTCTCGAAGCTCCGGAGGCCAGAAGTCCGGAGTCGAGATGGACAGTCAAGAAGGATTGGTTCCTTCTGGTGGAGGGAGGGGGGAGGGGGGAGGGGCAGGGGGCGGAGCCTGAGAGAGACTCACCCAGCCTGTGGGGGCAGCCAGCCTGGGCTAGTGGGCACACCACCCGGCCTCTTGGCAGTGTGTGTCCAAATGTCCTCATTGTTTTTAAGTTTATTTATTTATTTTGAGAGACAGAGAGAGAGCAAGGGGGAGAGACAGAAAGAGGGAGAAAGAGAGAACCCCACGCAGGTTCTGCACGGTCAGGATGGAGCCCAACGTGGGGCTCAAACTCACAAACCTCGAGATCACAACCTGAACTGAAATCAAGAGTTGGACCCTTGGGGCGCCTGGAGGCTCAGTCGGTTCAGGGTCCGACTTCGGCTCAGGTCATGATCTTGCAGTCCATGAGTTCAAGCCCCACGTCGGGCTCTGTGCTAACAGCTCAGAGCCTGGAGCCTGTTCCGATTCTGAGTCTCCCTCTCTGTCTGCCCCTCCCTTGCTCACGCTCTGTCTCTCTCTCTCTCAAAAATACATGAAAAAACATTAAAATGTATACATATATGATTAGTCTTCTCTCCCTGGGAAGCTCATTTAAAGAACGACAGCGAATGTGGAAGCCATGAGTCCCCAGCCCACAGCGGGGCCACGGCCTCAGGAGCACCTAATGCAGAAAGAAAAGGCGGGAAGGACCAGGTCAGGTCATCAGCACAAGGGGCTCCCGGCTGATGGCCCCAGACAATTCTCCTGACAACATCAGGATTCCCTCTAATGGTCCCATTGTACAGAGGAAGAAACCAAGGCACAGCAAGGCTGAGTTACTTGCCGAAGGTCACACAGCTATTAAATGAAAACATTGGGTATCAGTTCACCAGCAAGGGGTCTGTGCTCAAGGGTGGGCACAGAGGGCAGGGGTGGGGCAGGATGTCAGGACGAGGGCCGTGATCTAGGGGGTGACGTCACTGGGGTGGGACCTTCAGGACCAGGTGGTGTAGCAGAACGCATTTCCCGGTCAACATCAATCCGAACCCTGAGGGCCTGTCACCAGGGTGCAAAGCTGGAAAGGTGTGTGCCCAGCAGAGGGATCCAGGGTCCCCCACGCCCACGGCCCCTCCCACCCTGCTGCCCAGTCTTTCTCCCACTGGTGCTGGGGTGAGTGATAGAGGGCTTTTTAGTCCCTCCTACTTGTTGCATATTTTTATTCCTTTCCTTTTTTATCTTTGATGTGTGCATTTGGTGGTTGAGCCAGATGAGCTGGAATGGGTGGGTGTGGGGGGGGGGCAGCCTGAGCGTGAGGAGCGGAGACCCAGGGTCATGCAGGGGGTGGGGGGGGAGGAGGGCAGGCTGGAGATTTCGGGGAGGCCCCGGGAGGAGGCACCTTTGCACTTAAGCCCGTGGCGGCGCATTATTCCTGACCCAGACCCCGCGGCTCCCCACGGCATGGCCGCCAAGAGGTGAGTGAGGTTCTCTGGCCCACCCTGTAAGCCGTGGGTGCCGGGCAGGGGCAGAAAAGAGGGGGAGCTCTAGGGCCAGCAGGGCCACAGGTCAGCTGGGTCCTACCTTCCCTCCCAGCTGGGCAGACACTCCACGGAGAATCACAGGACCTTTGCACATCCCCCCCACCCCCACCCAACGTGGCGGTCACGTGGTTGCCATGGGACCACAGGGCCGTGCAGACAACACAGGCCGGGCACCGTGCCCTGCAGGTCTGCCATCTGGGCCAGCCCCTTCCTTGCCTGAGCCCGGTTTCCTCATCTTCGAACCACAGACCTGGACAGGACCTTCCTCACTGGGCCACCGGTCAAGATCAAAGTACATAATAAGTACCCACCAGAGAGAGGCTTCTGTTATTGCTTATTACCGTCATTAACTATTATTATGGCTGCTTCAGCCAGCTCTCCAACAGAGTCCGCTGGGAGCCAGAACACAGCCCTCAGGGCGGGGGTGGGGTCCCCCCAGGCGTGGGGTTGGCTGGGAGAGGCCCCTGACCTCCCTCTCCCCGCAAAGGGGCCCAAGGCAGTCTGAGCCAGCCCAGGTCACAGAGTCTGCAGACAGGGCAGAGGTGGGGAGGGGGAAAGCGCATCCCAGGATCCCAAGGCAAGTTCCCAAGGAGGCCGCTGCTGCCCCTGCCGCCCTCCCCCAGGAAGGGCCTAGTAGAGGCCCCGCCCCCACCCCCACCCCTAGGAGCTCTTACCAGCCCTGCCTGGGGGAGCAGCACCCACCCCCTTGGTGTGCCCAAACCCACCACACTGCCTGCGTGGGGGCACTCAGTCCTTCCAAGGCATTTGCAGGTACGAAAGCGCAGCCGGAGCTTGAGCCGGAGCCTGAGCCACGGGCCGGTGTGATTTCCACACAACCCGGAAGCAACAGGCCCTTCCGCCTACGGTTTCATGCCTGCAAAGGGAAAGCAGGCCAAGCCAGGCCTGGGTCACCCGGCCCCCAGCCCCGGGAGCCCCTCGGAGAACACTCGAGTATCCGTCGTGTTCCAGTGCTCCTGCCCGAACGACCCTCACCTTGCACCCGCAGGCTGACCGCCAGCCCCTCCGCCAGAAGACAAGAGGCCTCTGGGAGGCGGCCGGCCCCCAAGGCCACCTTCTTGCAGCCAGACCCTGGCCACCGCCCCAGGGCCCTCCCAGAGACGCAGCCAGCGCCACATCACGTACCTGTCCCATCCACTGGGCTCCAGTCACCCGCTGGCTTCACCAGGACACCCCCACCCAGTGAGAGGTCCCCTGAGGCCCCAGCCTCTCCTCTCAGCCCCCTTCTTGGCCCTCATTCCCCAGCCCCTTGGACAAGCTCTCCTGGACGCCTGGGGAAGGACGCTGAATTTCGTGCTCCTCCCATGATTTATGAGGGTTGCATTCAATTAACAGGGTATCGATTCCCGCACAGCTGGCCAGCGCGCTTGCTGTGAGTCGTTATTTTATCATGAAGCGGGTACGAAGCGGTCACTTTCCTTCTACCACACGCAGACTCTGCACACAGGTGCCCGCAGACAGGCTTGCCCAGACAGACAGACACGTGCGGCCAGAAACACGAGCGTCCTGGGCGGGGTGCCGTGTTCTGTCACCGGCTCCCTGTCTGTGCCCTCACACACACCACCCGGGACGTGCCAAGGCCCTGCCCCAGTGCCCAGCCATCCCTGCAACTTGACCACTCTCCTCCTCTGTTTGTTGGCCCCTTCGGCCCCACCCAGAGCCCCTGACGCCGTGGGGGGCTCTGAACTTGAGGGTGGATCTGCCAGCCCCTTCCCAAGCAAGGCAGAGAGCACTTGTTTCCTGCACCGAGAAATACACATACATATCCATACACACGTCCATGTGAGAGCAACAGACAGACAGACAGGCAGATGGGCAATCTCCCCACTACCGACGGGAACGGAGCCGGAGTCAGGTTGTGTGTGGTTTCAGCATGTGGGGAAGGGATCAGTGCCCCTTAAGCGGGCAAAGCGGGGTGTCAAAGCTGGCCTCGGGCACACAGGGGCCAGACTCCAGCTCCGGCCCCCACACCCAGGGCCTGGCTTCCCCCTGGAAGGTTTTTTTTTTTTTTTTAGTTTATTTATTTTTGAGACAGGGACAGAGCACAAGTAGGGGGGATGGGTAGAGAGAGAGGGAGACATAGAATTGGAAGCGGGTTCCAGGCTCTGAGCTGTCAGCACAGAGCCTGATGTGGGGCTCAAACCCACGAACGTGAGATCATGACCTGAGCCGAAGTCGGAGGCTTAACCAACTGAGCCACCCAGGCGCCTCTAGGATTTTTTTTTAATATCTTGGGTGTGTGTCTCATTGAAGACACACAGAGATCGTACTGTACAAACAGCACACCGCTGGATGTTGAGAATCTCTGTCTTTGTTAGGATGTTTACCCTCACGTTTGCTAGGTCTCTCCGCCCTGGAAGCCTGACTGTCCTTGTCACCCAGCTGCCCATTCCTCCCCATCAATCTGGCCTCTGTCCAGCCCTGGGGTCAGGCAGGGCCCCCCCCCAATCTCCACCGGGAGGCTGTCCTGTTAGGAAGGGGCCCCGCACAGGGTGGATCTTCCCAGATTACGTTCCCCCCCGCCCTGCACCCCTCTCTCCCAGGAAGACTGGGGGCCTCTCGCTCAGGCCACAGGCCCTGCCAGCCCGCAGAGGGCTGATGGCATCTAGGAGCATTTTTGAGTTTTTCTTTTTTTAAAATGGAAAAATCCCTCCTCTCGTCACCTAGACAAGAATCTCACACCTCCTTTCGGCCACCTCTGCTGCACTGTTTATTGTTACTTTATTTTTAGTGGGTCCTGCGTGCACATCATAGTCCGACTCTGTTTATAATTACAGAACCTGCCCTTTTCACATTGTCACTTATCATTAAAATCCCTGAGGGTCCTCGCCAACGTCCTGTCTGATGGTGGCGGAAGCCCCATGGGGTGGAGTCATCACAATCTGGGCACTGTTTCCTCGCTGGCAGACACTTCAAGTGCTGCTCAAATAATTTTTTAGACCTATTTTATTTAAAAAAACATTTTAATGTTTATTTTTGAGAGACAGAGAGAAAGAGAGCATGAGTGGGGGAGGGGCAGAGAGAGAGGAAGACACAGAATCGGAAGCAGGCTCCAGGCTCTGGGCTGTCAGCACAGAGCCTGATGTGAGGCTCGAACCCACAGACCATGAGATCATGACCTGAGCTGAAGTCGGACGCTTAACCAACAGAGCCACCCAGGCGCCCCTAGATTCTATTTTATTTTAAGTAATCTCTACACCCAACACGGGGCTCAAACTTACGACCCCGAGATGAAAAGTTGAATGCTCCACTGACTGAGCCTGCCAGGCACCCCATTGCTCACACTTTCTGACACTCTAAAAAGGCGTCCACAACCAACATGCTCACAAACATGTTTCTAAGTTATGACTCTTTTCCTAAGACGGATTCCCAGCATGAAACTGCCAGGTCCAGGGCCGTGACCGCATTCGGGGCTCTACCCTCCCTCAGCAGCCGGCGGCCCCTGGGTTTCCGCGGCTCCCACTCCCAGATGCCACAGGACAGCAGCTGGGCACCCCCACATGGGCCAGGCTCCGCCGTGCACGGAACAGGAAGTCGTCCAGGGCGGGGATGGCCGGAACACACTGGCTTCGGTGTCCCTGCCATGCAACACACTGTGGCACGTTTGCAAATCCCCAGTGCCCACGGGCATCCAAACTACCGCCCTTCCTTCCTCCCTCTCTCCCTTCCTTTCTTCAACAGGCGCTTACGGAACGCTGGGGACCCAGAAGTCACACAGGAGAAACCCCCACCCTCACAGAGCATCCATGTCACCTCGGCAGTCAGACGATCCAAAACAAGTCATGAAAATACACAGGGTGAGGCAGTGATAAGCCAAAAGGGAGGGGGAGTCCAGAAGAGTGGGTGTAGCTTGAAACAGGCCCTCAGGGAAGGACTCATTGGTGACATTTAAGCAAAAACTAGAGAAAACCATGAGAGTAAGAAAACTGATTCACTTGGCTGGATCTGAGGAAAGAGCATGCCAGGCAGAGGACACCGCCCATGCAAAGTTCCTGTGGCCAGAGAGAGACCACTACGCTATGGGAACAGCAGGAGGCTGGTGGGCTGAAGCCCAGGGAGTGAGATGGAAGATAGCAGGGGAGACCCAGATACACAACAGGCCTGGACACGTGGGGGTCACAGGCCACTGGGAATGATACAGAGCCATGGGGGACATTGGGAACACAGAAGGCACCTGACCACATTGGTATCTCTTTTTAGGTAAACTCCACGCCCAACACGGGGCTTGAGCTCACGATCTTGAGATCAAGAGTCACATGCTTAACTGACTGAGCCAGCCGGGCACCCCTAAAATGGTATTTTAAAATAATCTCTCTGGTTGCTGAGCTGGGAATCAGTGGGGAGTGGGGGAGGGGATTGGGGAGAGGTGGGGTCCTGGGCACTCTGGAGGTGGAGACAGTTTGCTCAGGGACTGGATACAAGTGAGAGAGAGAGTCAAGACCAACTCCAAGGCTGGGAATCCACAATGGAAACAGTGGGGTTGGCGTGGCGGGGTCGGGAGGGCTGGGGAGATGGGGGGCTTGGGGGCTTCCTGGGACACCCAGGCAGGTGGACAGTGGACATGTGAGACTGAAGACATCAGTCGGGGAGTCTAGAGTCTGCAGATGGTGTCCAAAGCCTTCAGGTTGGGGCTTGCTCCCCCTCATCACCAGGTCCTCCAGGTGCTACCGGGCCCGTGCTCTCTCCCCCCGCCCAACGAGGACAGTGGGGCTTGGAGAAGTCACAGGACGCGCTGCCGGCCACCACACCAGGCAGCAGCCAGCGTTCAGACCCTCACTGCGGGGCTCATTCACTGTGACCTACCGGAACGTCCAACACGAACCCGCAGCCGTGACTCTCCAGCTGTGCGCTGGGCCAGGCGCGGGTCCCCCACCCCACCGGGGTCCGCACGCCGCTCTTAGAGGACAGGGCTCCACCCTCGGCCCTCGGTCGCCCTGTGTCCTGTCCGCCCATCCCGGAAACCCCGGCCCAGACTCCACACGCAGCAAGTGTCCAGCAGATGCAGACTCATGTTTGACTCGAATGAAGAAGAGCAGCCTGGAATGTTGGCCATCTTTGCTGCTGCAGAGGAGCCTTATGGGAAATTCAGAGATCATTACTGTTTGGCTTTAGGGTGCATAATAGGATGCCATTTGCAGTAAATCTGCAAATAACCCCTAATTAGGTTTTCCGAGGCTAAAAAAGCAAAATGTGCTTTCCCAGAGGACATGCCAACCACGGGTAGGGAGTCACGGTCCAGAAGCTTCCGGCGGGGCAGGGGGAGGACAGTGGGGGTTGTTTCGGCCACAAATCATATGGAAGCAAGGAGTCCAAGCGCAGGTGAGCAGGGTGTGCGAGAGCACAGCGGCACGTCCGCAGGATTCACCCCTGCCTGGCGGCAGGGAGACCAGCCCAGGATGCCCTAAGGTGGGCCGGGGGCTGCAGTGCGTGTGCACACGGGAGGTGTGAGACAGAGGCCCCTCCCCCCACGCACACCCTGGACACACCCACCATTTTTCTCCCTGAAACGAGAAGCAACAATGTCCATGAAATTTATGGTCCTGCCTATGGGGTTTGATGGGCTCCGCTGGTCTTGATAGATTGTTGCTATTTCCCCCATGGGATGGAGTGAGGAGGTGGCGCAGACTCCCCCTCCCGGAGGAGATGAAGGGCAGGGCAGGGGAGGGAGGGACAGGCCAGGCCTGGAAGAAACCAGAGAGGTGTTCAACTGCTGACAGTAGCTCTCCCCGCCAGCCCCCTTCCACCGTCCAAAAAGACAGGCCAGCTGGCCCTCAGCAGGATGCTCAAGGGACAGCGTCCTCTGCCCTCGCCCTGGGGGACAGACCTGTGGACAGCGGCTGGATCAGCGGCCCGGAGGGGCGGCAGCACCGCTGGGGGCAGGCAGGAGAGGGGAAGGAGCAGATGGGGGCGGGGGACTGGATTGGAGGGGCTCAGACAGCAGAGAAGAACATGGACCCCATGCACACGGAGAAGAAAATGATCTCATGCCCCAGCGGGAAGGAACTCCGGGGGAGCCCAACACTTTTGCCTCCTTCTCCCCGTTTCTGCCACCAGCTAGCTCCCTGGTTTCCACACAGCATTTAGAGCTATCCTTAAAACACACACACACACACACACACACACACACACACAATGAAGCCAGATCCTATCACTCCCTCGTTGTGAGCCCTCTAGCAAACTCCCACGCCTCTCAGAATAGCGTCCCAAATACTCACCACAGCTGACAACGCCCTACGCCACCTCCCCTATCAGCCTGTCCTGTCCCTCACCACGCTCTGCCACGTTGGCTTTCCCATTGGTTCGTTTCCTCCGACACACTAAAGCTTATTCCTACCCCAGGGCCTTTGCACTTGTTGCTTTATTTCAAATTCTCTACTCCCAGTTCCTCATGTGGCCAGCTCCTTCCCATTATCCCGAATCAAGCTTAAATATCACCAACTCAGAAAGGCCTTCCCAGACTGCCCTGTATGAACAGTACCTTCCTAGGCACCCACCCAAACCCTTCCGAGCACATATCAGTGTCTGACATTGTCTCACTTACTTCTTTTCCTCAGTTACTGCTTGTCTCCTCCACAGGAGGAGGGACAAGGCTCATCACTGTGTCCCCAGCACCAGTAGCAGTGCCTGGCACTTAGTAGGTCCAGATAGCACTTAGTAGGTCCAGACTATATTTCATGAGAGGATCTGTCTAGTTTTGCTCTGTCAGACACTCTTCCCGGGATGGTTAGACGGGTTAGAGAGCGTCTAACCAGGCGCCCAGCCCCCAGCCACACAGCCGACCCAGGAGGCAAGCACGGTGGCCGGTTCCTTACGCTACCAGGCTCCAAGAATGTCATTTTAGTGTCTACATTTTCCAAACTGAAAGAAAAGAAAGAAGGAAAGAAAGAAAGGAAAAAAGAAAGAAAAGAAAAGAAAGAGGAGAGAAAGAGAGAAAGAGAGAAAGAGAGAAAGAGAGAAAGAAAGAAAGAAAGAAAGAAAGAAAGGAAGGAAGGAAGGAAAAAAAGGAAAAAAGAAAGAAAAGAAAAGAAAGAGAGAAGGAGAGAAAGAAAGAAAGAAAGAAAGAAAGAGAAAGAAAAAGAAAGGAAAAAAGAAAGAAAAGAAAGAAGGAAAAAAGAAAGAAAGAAAGAAGAAAGGAAGAAAGAAAGCAAATCACGGCAAAGATCTAACGAGGAATATTCTCCCCTGAGCTGTGAATGAATTGATATGAAAAGTCTTGCAGAGGAATGAAAACTAACCCACACGCAGCCACATGTTCAATAAAAAGCTGCCAGGAGCACAGCGCTTAGAAACGTGGACTCTAGGGGCGCCTGGGGGGCTCAGTCGGTTAAGCGTCCGGCTTCAGCTCAGATCATGATCTCACGGTTCGTGGGTTCGAGCCCCGCGTCGGGCTCTGTGCTGAGCGCTAGCTCAGAGCCTGGAAACTGCTTCAGATTCTGTTTCTCTCTCTCCCTCTGACCCTCCCCGGCTCGTGCTGTCTCTCAAACATAAATAAAAAAATATAAAAAAAAAAGAAAGAAACAAATGTGGACTCTGGACTTAGCTGGCCTCGGCCCGAAGCCAGGCCCCGCCCCTTAGCCACTGTGCAACTTTGGGTGAGTCCCTGAACTCCTCTGTGCCTCCATTCCCTCCTCAATGTGGCAGAGGTTAAAGCACAAGGAAGCAGCGGTGGAACCGACGGCACCATTGAGGTAAGTGACAGCGCCCAGCACCCGGCGAGCTGTCGGTAAGTGCCATGTGACCTGAGGGTAGTGACTCAGGCATCAGACGACCCGACCCGACATCCAGGACCTTCAGCCAGTAAGGCCTGTGTGTGGGGGTCCCCTGACTGACAGCCCGGCCCACACAGGCTCTGTCAGAGGACCCCAGGCCCCTCCAAAGGAGGGGTCCATCCTACACCCCCTCCCAGGCCCCGCGATGACCAGGATTGACCGCCAACCCTTGAACAGCAGGTGGCCGGAGCCTTGGCTTTCACCTCGCTCGTGCTGGCTGAGGTACGGCGTTCCTACATGCCGTCCAAAAGCGTGGATTTCCACTAGATTTTTCAGCGGTAGAATATTCTCAGCAAGTCATGCTGGCCCAGGAATAGCTTTCCCTGAACCGTGTGAAGTGTGGTTTCCAAACTGACTTTTCAGCAGTGAGAACACAATGAGCCAACCTGCCTCAGAAAGAGCCCCAATACTGAAACAGGGTCAGGGGGAGCTCCTCTCTGGGGCAGGGGGTGGGGGGCTGCAAGCCCCTCCCTCCACAGCCCAGTCTGAGGGCCCTGACTCCACAGTCCCTCATTCTCTGGGGTTCTCACCCCTTACACACCTAAGACACACAATCTGGTTTCACACCATGGGCTCCTTGGGCCGCTGCTGATCTCGTGGGGCGGCGGCCCAAACATCTTTGGATATTTTGGACTCAGTGGGGAAATATTTAGGATGAATGAATCAAGAAATTCTGTTTGGCAAAAATGACTCATGCCCATCGGTAGAGGACAGATAACCACCAGGGCCATCCACATCCACTTCCACACATGACAGTCAGCTTGGACAGAGCTCAAAACGGCCGCGTTGAGTGAAAACAGCAGGTATAGGAAATGCACTGTGGGATGCCAGTCACGTGCGGCCCGTGCACCCCACACACCGCGTGTTTCCAGCACGTGCAAATAAAATACGCGTGCGCTAGGGCGCCTGGGCAGCTCAGTCGGTTAAGCATCTGACTCCGGCTCAGGTCATGATCTCGTGGTTTCTGAGTTTGAGCCCCGCGTTGGGCTCTGTGCTGTCAGGACAAAGCCCCCTTAGGTTCTTGTCTCTCTTTCTCTCCGTTCCTTCCCCACTCATACTCTCTCTAGTTCACAAATAAACATTTAAGAATAAATAAAATAAAATTAAAATAAAATAAAATAAAATAAAATAAAATACGCATGTGCCGCATGGGCCAAAAGCCCTAACGCCAAACCCAGGATGGCCCTTGTCCCCACGGGGGAGCAGGCAAAGCGCCCTCCAGCTTTCATCTGTGATTTTTATTAAGAAGGACCAAAGAGGGAGCGCCTGGGTGGCTCAGTCGGTTAAGCGTCCGACCTCGGCTCAGATCATGATCTCGCAGCTCGTGAGTTGGAGCCCCGCACCAGGCTCTGCTGACGGCTCAGTCTGGAGCCTCCTTCTTCTCTCTCTCTCTCTCTCTCTCTCTGCCCTTCTCCCACTTGCAATCTCTCTCTCAAATAAAAACAAAAAAAAATTTAAGAAGGACGAGAGGGAGACAGGCCACCGACTTGACAAAATGTTAACTAACAGCCGTTGAATCTGGTGGTGGAAACGCCTCTGGGTAAACCGTGTGCCTTCTGTATTCTTTAGTTTTCTGCAGGTGAGCAGAAAGGTGACTGACTGACACCGCCCCCCCAGCTCTGGGGGTGCATTTGGAGGATGCAGGGCAGCCGCCCCTTCCCCCTTCACTCCCCTTTTGCACGCGGTGTGCCCACCCCTGCCCCACCCCGAGGGCCACTCTCCATCCGGAGACCCCCTTACCTGTCCCCGGCAAGGTGCCCGTCGCCAGCAGCCCGGTGCGGCTCGCTGCCATTCTCCAGTCTGGCCAGTGTGTCCATGCGTTTCACCATCAGCTCCAACAGGTCGCTCATCTTGCGTAGGACGCCACGGGACTCTGGCCCACCCAGCACTGCAGACGGGGCACGGACACGGTCAGTGTCAGGCGCAGCCGCAGCGTGGCGGCCCCCCCTACCCACCCCTGCAGCCACCGGGTGCCTCAGATTCCAGCACTCCTACTCCCCCAGGTCAAGGAGGGGTCTGGAGAGTGAGCCCCCCCACCCCTCACCCCTGCAGGACAGGAGACCCCCCCCACTCCTGTGCTGGGGTCCACAGCCCGGGCCCAACCTGCTCTCTACCACCTGGGTGACACTGAATCATCTTAGCCTCTCTGGGCCTCTGTTTTGTCGCCTACAAAATGGAGCTTTAGACATAATCTCAGGTCTGTGAGGAGACAGGAAAGGGATTGAGGGGGCAGGAACCCCAGGGTCCCCAGCACTGAGGGCCAGACGGGATTTCTGGGTCAGGGCTTCCAAAGATGTGGTAGGTCCCCCACTCCGCACCTGAGTCTCCTGGCCAGGCGGTTAAAATCCAGATTCTCAGGCCCTAGACCCTGTCTGCCAATCACATCGCCAGGGCCCAGAGCCTGGGGGGAGGCTGTGAGCCCACATTCCAGGAGCTCGGGGCACTGTTCTCCTGCCGGCCTCTGGGCCCTGCCAGACCCCTCCCCACTAAGAGAAAACTGTCCTCAATTTGTCCTGACTCTCAGTTGACCTTTGGCTTCCCAAAAGATCAAGTCCCAGGCTGAGGGGCAAGAGAGACCTCGTGAAGAAGAAAATCAGCTGGAAGCAAGGGGCTTCGGCCAGGATCCCATTCACCAGCCCAGACTCCTTTCTAATTACTCCCGATCATTGGTGCCATGCGTCAGGGTGGAGGGTGGTGCCCGCCTTCCTTTCCAACCCAGTCATGTGACGGTTTTAACGGCCCCGCTGAACGGCCCACAGGTTCTGGGTTCCAGGGGCTGCACCCCTAGCTTGGCTCCATGAGGTCTCCAGGGGCCCAGCTCTGAACCTCTCACAGCAAATGAGCCCCATTTACGGAGACCTGAATGCTTCCTGGGGTTTCTGGACGGGTTGCGGGGAGGGCCTTAGGTCGTGTTTCCCCAG
>NC_043716.1:54212066-54222096 GCF_006229205.1 Suricata suricatta | reverse complement strand
GTGGGGCGCTAGCTGCATTCGCTCCTCAGGAAGGAAAGGGCAGGGGCCCAGTGAGCTCAGAGGGACCCTCGCCTGCCTCTCCCACCAATCTCCGACGTGGCCCTGTGGCCAAGGGGGAGTCGTGGCCACTCTATCGGCCTCTGCGTCCCCAACTGATGTCACAGTGTCAAGAGGGGGCAGCAGAGAGCACGCAGGCCACTGGGAGGCTGGGGGGCAGAGGTGGGGAGGAGAGGGGAGGAGGGAGGGGGCTGGTCTCCCATGTTCCAAGCTTAGGACTGAGCTGAAAGGGGGCGGGGGGGGGGGGGGGCCAAGGAAGGCTTTGTGTCACCAAGGCTGCTTGTGACAATTCTGCCAGGATTGTCCCCTGCATCCCCTGGCTCTGAGCCTGGCCTGGCCCAGTGGCTGCTACTTCCTCTCACTGACCAAGTCACCTCCTGGCTGGGGTCCCCTGCCAGCTGAGCCCACCTGAGGTCAGAAGGGAGGCCACCAGGAGGCGGGAGGGCTCAGTCACGTGTTATGAAAGTGACAGCTGGCATCAAGTCCAGAGCAGGGGGAGATGCAGTTTCCTTAAAGAAGCCAGGACCCCTGGCTCCAATGAACACACACACACACACACACACACACACACACACACACACACGCATACACCCGCACGCGCACACACACACACAGAGCCACCCCAGAACAACAGGGGCGGGGACAGTGCTGGAGAAAACGCACGTGTGGAGGAAGGAAGTAAAGACACGCTCTCTCTACCCCATCTCCGCACCAGTAGCTGAAATCGCGAGAGGTCTTCCCACATTTTGCCTCCTTGGAAAGACTGGGTGGGTTTTTAACAAACCCGTTGGGATACGGAAATTTCACCGTTGTGCTAAGCAAAGCCAGTTTTTCCCACTGCTCTGCCCCGCCCCCCTCACTCAGGAGTCAACCAGTCAATCAATCCAAGAAGATATAAATAGCTTCCTCTCTCTTTCAACTCCACAGAATCGGGGCCAATGGTTGGTCTTTCAAATCACTCTCATCCCTGAGACCCCTACCCAAGCCCATCATCCAAATGTGACACCTTCTAAGTGATGTCCGGAGCACGGAGTAAAACAGGAGGGAGTTCCCATCATGTCAGCTAGAAAAATAATGACCATCAGATGATCTGATCTGCCCTCGGCTTGGTACCACTCCTGGAGTTGTGCAGTGCACCACCTGCACGGCCTCCCTGGGCCACTCTGATGAGCCAGTGCTCACCACTCAGGCTGGGGTGGCCTCTTTCCCAAAGGGTGGGATGAAAAAAGGAGAATGAGACCATGGCTAGGGACACCCTAAGTCAGAGTCCCCCCAAGCTATGACCTGGTCAGAGCACTCAGGCCCCACTGGACCAAGGAGTCTGGGCAGCAGCTGACTCCTGCAGATGCGGCGCCCCAGCGATGCTGAACCCACGTCACTGCTTCTGGAGCAGTGCTGTGGTCCCTGGCAGGCCTCGGAGCCGGCACCCTGCCCTGTCCCACGGCCGCCCCTCTCTCTGAGCTCATCCCAGGCTTCCTCCCCTCCTCCTCACTGCCCGAGCCCCTCCCTGGAAGCTCCCTGACGCAGCCTCCCCACAAACTCACCCCTACCCCCACTGCACAGGCCACAAAACCGCTGCTGGGACCAGTAACTGACAGCCAGAGACGCAGCGAACCCCAAAAGCCAAGCACAGCGGCCTGGGGCAAGCCACAGTGGGAGTCGAGAGGCCAGGACCCCACCTGCTCGGCCACCAGCCGCATGGGTGCGGGACGGAGAGGCATGCCGCCTTCCCTTTCTGGACCTCAGTTACTGCACCCTGAGGTGCTATGGGCTGGGTCCTGTTTTGGCTCTTCCCCTCTCGGGATGAGGTGATAGAAGTTGGCAGAATCCCCTTATGGAGAGAGAGCTCAGGGTGGCCCAGAGCAGAGGCTAGATGCCCAGAGCAGTGGGACAGAGAGAAAGCTAAATGACCCTTCATATTCAAGTAGGAAGACTGGAGATTGCCGGGGACGCCTGGGAGAGGGGGAGGGAGAACGAGGCACAGGGCGGTGGGGGGAGGGGCGGGACGGTCGGAGGGGCCATGCAGGGGTGGGGGAAACGCCAGCTGCAGGGATTCCCCGGCCACCAGCTTGCTCTGCTGAGCGGTGGTCACACCCCACACACCCCCCACCCCGTGCCCTTCGTTACTCCTACCGCTGTGCAGGGGCTTCGGAGAAAGAGTGCCTTTCCCTCTAGGTCAATGCCGGAGACACAGAGGACGGAGGAGGGGAGACGCAAGAGATCAGAGCAAGAGGCGGCCAGGGACACATAAGCCCTCCGGAGTCCTCAGAGATGTACGGGGCTCTGGATTGCCCTTCATAGGAAGGATTAAGCCAATTCTTTAAAAATGCAAACAGAAAGGGTGACCCAGGAGACCCGAGGGCTTGGGGACGTGGCTAAGGAGACAGACTGCCCCTTTCTGAGGGGTCTATCAGGCTACCTCCATCGGACTAGACGGAGACTGCAAGACGGTCCCCAGCCCCTGGGGGGCTCGGGGTGGCCCCTGCTATCTGCAAATGACACAGACTGGCAGTTCCTGAGGCCTCGGCAGCCGCCCCCCCCCTCCCGACCCCCCGAGGAGCTCCTGGGGCACCTCCTGGGGCACCGAGCTAGCTCGCTGGCTGCCACCACCCACCCCCAGGCTGTCGGCGGAGCGAGCTCCTGCCGTGGCTTGCCCCGGGTCACCTCACCGCTCTCGGTGCCGGCTAAATTGAAATGTATTTAATGTGAGGCTCCAGCGACACAGCTCAGAACTCACAGGCGTCTGCTCCATATTTCCATATAAACAAGGAAAGCTAGGGTGCCAGGAGGTACAGACAGAGGTGCTCGATTTCCCAGCCAGGCCCCCTCCGCTCCCCTCCCCGACACACTGTGTCTGTCTGTCTCCCCCACCCTCCCTTGTCCCCGCCCCCCACACTTGTCCTTTCTTGTCCCCATCCCAACCCTTCCTCTCTGGGCCTGGAAATGGAAGGAGCCCCCTCTTCTATCGTCAGAGAGAAGAGACGGCCCTGGCACCCACCTAATACGAGCTTCTGAGAGAAAGCCCCCAGCCCCGAGGTCGGGGCCAGAGAACCAGGAATTAGTTCTCTCGAGGTCAACATCCTGGCTGGGGGCGGGGGGGCGCAGCAAGGTGTGGCGGGGCCAGGCCACATGCCGCTGAACCAAGGCCCCCTGCCTACAGGTTCTGCCAGAGACGGCCTCCGACACCTGCCTCTTCGAGAGAACACAGAGCCAGGAACACACAGGCTCAGAGAATCTCTAGCAACAGCAGGAAGGGGGCTTCGGAGGCAACTTCACATCCTTCCGCCCCCCACTACCCCCACCCTCCCCCTCACCCTCCCCCCCCCCCCCGTTGCAGGGATGAGGGACTAAGGTCTGGTGATCACATGCCAAAAACCCTCCCCCAAGGCCCAAGCCCCTTGCAGCAAGAAGGAATTAGGTTAGACTTCTCCCAGTCACGCTCCCCGCCAGCTTCCTCCCTGAATCTTCAGACAAGTGCATAGAATACAGAAGGAGATTTTTACCCCCCAAAGAGAAAACTTGATCACAAAATAGAATCTGGCCTCGAGGGGGACCTGGAGCCTCCCCGGGGGAGACCACCGTCCACGGAGGCTGCAGTCGGCCCCTCCTTCAGGAGAACACCCTTCTTCCGCCCACCCCTGCCCAGCCTCGTCCCGGGGTGACCCACTTCCCTCACAGGCTTGACAGGCCGGGAGCGCGCAGACCATTTCCGCAACTGGGCTCAGATGGTTCTGTGGACCGATGCAATGATTTTTTTTTCCTAAATGGGAGCACCTTCCCGGGTTTCCTCCTCCCGATTCTGCCCCTGGGGTGCACAAACACCAGGAATAGATGTGATGCAACCACCCCACCCCACCCCTGACCTCCGGGGTCCCTCCCCAGGCCTGCCCCCCTCCAGCCCCAGAACTTTGTTCAGGTGGCTCCTAGGCAGACACACTGCCACCTCCTAGCTGTCCCCGCAGGGCTGCTCCGGGCACAATGGAGAGGTGGGGGGAAGGGGGAGTGTCGTTTGAGGAGGCGTGTTCTGCAGGATCAGAATTTTTAAACCCACAAGGTAACCCTGGGGCTCTTCCAAGTCTCCGCTTTGGGGCTCTCCAAACAAATCAACTTGGTCCAACAGCGGGAAAGAAATCAGGGGCAGGGGGAGGGGGGCAAGGAAAATTGGGATATGAACTGAGTCAGGATCAGTTCTCCAGGGCTCCTCCCACCTCCCCCGTCTCCTCCCCCCTCTCCCCCTGCCCTGCACCCACCTGGAGTTCAAGTTCTAGGAGCTTAGTTTCCAGTCCGGGGACCTGGGAAATGTGACATGGCTTTGCCTCAGCTGCAGGGGCTTGGAGAACTGAGGTCACAACCCCTCGGGGAGACCTGGCAAGCCTAGAATCACACACCCGGAGATGGGCGCTCTCACAAACGGAGTCACGAAAGGAAAAGGCACACACAGAATCCGCACGATGCGATTCCACCCTCCGGCAGTCTGAAGAAGAGGCATAAGCCGTCTGTGCAGGAGAAGTCAGCGTCCTGACCTCCCTGGGGCAGTCGCCAGCCGGAGGGGCTGTGAGGGCACCTCGGGGGCTGACCACCTTCTGTTCCTTGATCTAGGCTGCTGGGTGCATGGATGCGTTCAGTTTGGGGATACTGCACTCCACCCGAAAGTGTATGCGATGGGGCGCCTGGGGGGCTCAGGCGGTTGAGCATCTGGCTTCAGCTCAGGTCATGATCTCATGGTTTGTGGGTTCGAGCCTTGCGACAGGCTCTGTGCTGACAGCTCAGAGCCTGGAGCCTGCTTCGGATTCTGTGTCTCCCCTTCTCTCTGCCCTTCCCCTGCTCACGTTCTGTCTCTCTCTGTTTCTCAATAATAAATAAATGTTTAAAAAAAATTTTTTTTTAACCTGCAGAGTGCACAGCAGGGCAGGACTCCCGCACGCCCCTGTGCTCTGGGCCACTGGACCCAACCCTGGCCAGAGAGATGAGCAGAAGGACCAAAACCCAAGCAGACGCCCCTCCTTCCCCAACCCCCGATTCCCACCTTCTTGGATCCCTGACCTTTCTGGAGGTCCGGCCTCCTCAAGCCCTTCATCAAAGACGCCCCCACGCCCCCACCCCACCCCCGACAGACACGCCCCCTCTCCCGGACAGACACGCCCCCTCTCCCGGAGTAGCGTGCGCATTGATCCGTGTCTCCCACCTCCGCACACTCCACCTCTCTCCTCACCCACCCCCACCCAGGACCTCACAGCCCTCCCCATGCTTCCCCTCAGATGCACCTTCACAGCCCCCCCTCTTCCGGCCTCTGTTCACATGGATCTCCTGTGTGAAACCCCAGCACCTCCCCGGCCCTTCGCCCTACACCACCTTTTCTGCACTGTCGCCGTCTCAGACTAAACACATCCCATAAACACGGACGGAGCGTGCACCGTGTGCAGATGCTTCCGGAGCCCCTCACGTGTGGCAGGCACCTCGATACCGCTCGTGGCCATCCTGGGAGCACGGGTATCATCCCCATTTATCGGAGGAGAAAACAGGAGTTTGGGAAGACTGAAGTAAGTCTCTGCAAGTCAGAGCTGGGACACATTCATTTACATCCACGCTTGAATGACTAATAAATGTGAAATTCCTGCCAGGAGCTTTTGCAAGAGTAAAGAAGTGCATGTGAAACCAAAGGAAGAAATCCAATGACGAGACACCAGATGGCCTAACCAGGGCCCCTGAGAGCATCCACCCTGGATGACAGCCCACTCTACTTAGGCTACATTTGCCATTGGGAACAGGGGAGCCACAGAGCTGAGCCCTCGTTGGGGGCAGGGGGATTGAGTGTGAGAAAGCGGATTTCAAACGGAGATCTCTGCAGAGGGGCCCACCAAGCCAGCCTGATGAATCATTCCAGAAACCTCATCTGTCTCAGCTGCCCTACTAACTGGGGTTCCTCCTGCCATGGTCACCGAAAGAGCCTCTATGACACACGACGCAAGACTGCGCTGTTCACCACTCTGAGACCTCGAGTAGGAAGAGAAGGAAAGACGGCCATCTTTGGGGTGTCTCCCTGGGCCCCCAATGCCGTGAGCTCATTCAGTCCAGCTCCTAAAGATGCTCATTACTGTCCTTCTCCGCAGGTGAGCTAAGTGACCCGGCTGATGGCATGCAGCTGGGGACAATAAACCAGGGTACAAACCAGGTCCACCTGTCCCCAAAGCCCATGCTCTGGATCTTGTTCGACTCCCTCACGTGGATCACGTGGCAAGGAGCCACGAAGGTCTGGACTGTGTCCCAAGAGTTCGGAGAGAAAATACACGAGCCACGGCCGGTCTTCCCTCTGACTCGGGCCCCCACCTCCTACCCCCTCAGCAGTGGCCACAGCCGAAGTCAAAAGCACAGAGAATGTGCGTCTCCAAGGAAGACACTCCCCCCAACACACACACTAAGGAAACAACTCAAGCAGCCTCTTCTGACGCCTAGGAGACCCCGACTCAAAGGCCCTTCCCTGGCCTGAGGGTCTGCTCCAGAAGAAGCCCGATGATCACAGCCGGAACCAAAGCCAAAGCAGCGCGCAAGTTCATGAGGCCCAAGCCACGGGCCCTTCCCACGCACACATCCATAGACGAGGTGGCCAGGATCCCTGGGACAGAGACCCAGAACGTCCCTTGAGTTTGCAAGGTTCCAAGGCCTCCTTCTCCCCAGCCCACAAACCCCTGCACCCATTTCTGACTCCTTTCCCCACCAAGATACCTTCTGTGCGGATGGTGAAGGGGGAGTCCCCCGGGCGCCGCGCAGAGAGCTGGCCTCCCAAAGACGTCATCAGGAAGCACAGTGAGAAGAAGCCGATGCCCAGGACAAAGAGCCTGCAGGGAACAACGGGGCGGGTCAGAAACAGGTGTCGGAATGCATCCCTACCCAGCAAGGGCTCTGTACAAATGAATGGGTGAGGGCGTGCGCATGAAAGGGAGCTGAGCTCCTGGCCAGGTCTCTTGTCACTGCAGAATAAAGAGAGCCTGGTTACAAGGAGCTGGCCATGAGCCTCACACAAAACCCCAAGGGACAGTGATACGGGCATAGATCAGGCAAGTTCTAGACTCCAGACAGAGCCCGGCTCATTAAGCAGAGGTCCTCAGTGTGCGGTCCCCAGACCAGCAGCAGCAGCGTCACCCTGGAATTGTTAGAAATGCAAAGTCTTGCACGCCAATCCTAGGCTTACTGAGTCACTCTGGGCGTGGCGCAAAGCAACATGTTTTAACAAGTTCCCCAGGCAAGCCTGATACACGCTAAAGTTTGAGAACCGCCGGCACAGATGGAAACAGCAGGACCCAGTGCCAGCCAGAGGGCAAGGGATTGGTCCAGACAAAACCCACCTGGATCCTGTCAATCACCCGGGCTCAGCTCAGCGCTGTGCACACAGGTCCTGCCAAGGCGATCAGTCATGAGCTGGCTCCAGCACCTCCTTATCATGTTCGAGGAGGGAGGCGTCTGCCTCCTCCATCCCTCCCGGAGGCCAGGGCCACGTAGCCACCTTCCAGGCCCAGACGATCCCTGACCCACATCTTCACCAGGCAGGTACCCCGTCGTCGGCAGCTACTGGACTGACTGGTCGGGGTGAGCGGACCCCTCTGCATGGGAGGGGGGTCTGGGGAGCACTTTACTGCACAGCTCAGGAAAGCTGGCCCAAACAGGACTCTTGCTCATTCCTTCAACACACCGTTGATTATTTCCCAGGTGCCAGGCATCAGGGTTGCCCCAGGGGGACAGCAGGCGGCCCCAGGTTCCTGCTGTTTCCGTACTAGGTGCTGGGCCTCCAATAGGAGAACTGAGCTAACCAGCACTGTCTCGGGGAGGCCAGAAGTGGCAGCTTTTCGGGGACCTTGCAGGTATCAGAGGACTTGCAGAAATGAAAGGGGAGCCCCCCTCTGGTCAGGGGAAGGAACCCCATCTCCCTTGGAGCCAGGCTCACCACAGGGAGCCCCACAAGTCATGCTGGAGACCTCCACCCGCCACCCTCAATGCCACATTTGTTTGTATCTCCATGCAAGGCTTGCTTTATGCATTTTAATCTTCATTATTTGAAGCTGGCAGAGCAGTATTTAATTAAAACTTGGCCCATTAAAGAAAACACACGATTGCAGAAGAAAATAAAAGCACAACAAAATTCCCGCCCCATATTTAAATGAAGCTGTTAGAGATTAAATTGGAGAGGGGGCACAACCCCAGAGCAGAGAAAGCACGGGGGGTTTCCCCCAGGAGGTGACAGGGAGGACAAGTGAGTCGGCAGGAGGCCCTCTGAGGGACCCTCACTGAATTCCACCAAGCTTGAGGAAGGGTCCCTGGGATCCTGAGGAGGCCAGGCTGGCCTCAGAACGCCAGCCAGAGAAACAGTGTGTGTGTTGGGGGAGGGGGGGGGATGTTCACCCAGGAAGATGCTCAGAGAATCAGCCAGTATCTCCTCAGCCTGAGGACAAGGACGGATTTCTCAAGTTTACTGTTCCTGGCTCCCCTGAACCCCCTCCCCCACTATGGGACTGCATTTGGAGCTAGAGACCTGGGCTGCAGGGCCCAAAAAACCTGCTCTGAGAGCGGGATCTAAGCTTTTAGTCCAGAATCTGAAGCCCCAATCTGCATCTCTCTCTCTCTCTCTCCCTCTCCCTCTCCCTCTCCCTCTCTCTCTCTCTCTCCTCTCTCTCTCTCTCTCTGCCAGACCCCAATCCTAGGACCATTTATGGTGGATTCAAGTTACAATGATTTTGTCCGTCCATGTATCCATTCAAACAATATTCCAGGAGCAACTAGAGAAGGAGGCTCCGGGAAAACTAAAGTGAACAGGACTCCCAGCCTGCCCTTAAAAATTAGCAAGTCCAGGTGATGTGGTTAGAGGCCAGCCCCCAGCCATCTGAAGGGGACACGAGGCCTGGACTGCTGGCAGTGACTCCCTGGGCAGCCTAGGGAGACCCTAGGTGAATATACAGAACGTGAGGGGAAAGTGAATCTATGCAATGCCACCTCTGGATCCTGGCTTCAGATGAGAGCCTGAAAGAGCCAGGACCCCAGAGGGAAGCGGCGGGGAGCGGGCGCTGTCCGTGGTGCTGGAGCCAGCAGCCGCCTCCAATTGCACCAGAAAATGACCACGCTCTGGTCAGTTAGCGGGCCTTCCCATGCCCTGGAGGGCTGGATGACATGGGGTGGCAGAGACGCAGAGAGGACCCTCGCAACGGTCAGCGTCAGACAGGTACTCAAGGATTTCACTGGAGGAGCAAGGCCCTTTCCAGAGACGCCCACTTCCCATCCTTCTTCCCATTCGAACCTTGTGTCCAGCCACTCTCTGTCTACTGCCCAAGGCCCTACCCTTGGGACAGCAACTCTCCTCCAGACACCGGAGGACCATCATGAGCCCTGCCGTCGGGAAGGCAGTCTCTGCTCGGCTCCATACCCAAGGCCCAGCCCATCCAGGAGCTGGAGGTGTGGGAAGGCCAGCGACACCTGAGCCCTGGCCTCCCCGTCTGGGGCTGGGAGGGAGACCTGCTGGGAGGGGCGGGGACTCCGGCCAAAGGCCTGGAGGGAAGGGGCCAAAACCTGACCCTCCCACAGCCCCCCTGTGCTTCTTCCTTCCCAGTTCCTGCCCAGGCAGAAAGGACCCTCGTCCACACCGAGCCTGTGGCCCCATCCAGAGTGCGACCACTGCCCCGCCCTGCCGCTCCCTGGCAGCCTCTGCCACCCAGCCCTCCTGGGCAAAGTGGCTCTCCGACCCCACTGGGCACCCATCGCTTAGCATCTCCTCCCCAACCCCAGCAGCAGGCGGGCTCTGCGGGGTCTGGGGAGACGAGCCCCAACGAGGTCTGGGGGCCCCTGGGATGGGTTCATCAGAGCCCAGCCAGCTGCGCGTGGCCCCAGCTACACTTGACCTAGACTTGGCCGCCCGAGGTTGGGGTGGGGGGATCCGTCCTAGCCTCCATCCCGCTTCCACGTTCCCAGAGGTCCCGGCTCCTGCTGCCCC